>NW_012267288.1:3300994-3338097 GCF_000151885.1 Dipodomys ordii
AGGAAAGAAGGAAGGAAGGAAGGAAGGAAGGACCGACTAGATAATTTGTAAGTGGACATTTATTTGGATAGGATTAACTGCAGATCTGACACAGCGAAAATAGAACTCGTCAATTCAAAGATGCATTAAGAGAAATTACCTAGTTACAAGAAAAGAAGAATGAAAAAAGTGAGCAGAACCTCAAAACACTGCATGTGAAATGATCAAATAAGCAAACTGAGGACATATCAAGTGGAGTAAAAAAGGTGTTTGAAGAAATATTAGCTAAAAATTCTCCCTTTTTTAAAAATCAAAATCAGCCAGATATCCTGGGCACTGGTGGCTCCTACCTGTAATTCTAGCTAGATCTGAGGATTGGAATTGGAAGCCAGCAGGTCAGGAAAGTTTGTGAGACCCTTATTCCAATTAACCCAGCAAAATTAAAACAAAACACCACCAGCAACAAAACAAAACAGAAACAGAGGTGTGACTCAAGTGGTTGAGTGCCAGCCTTGGACAAAAATACTCATGGACAATGTCTAGGCCCTGATATCAAAACCTAAGACCTGCACCTAGAGGAAAAAAAATGCTTGAATCATTAAAGAGATCATTGATAAGATTCACAATTGATTTCTTACTACCAAAAGAAAGAAAAAGGAAGAGAAAGAAGAGAACATTGTAAAAATAAAAACTGTGAAATAGTGGTTAATATAATAAAATAATAAACCAAGTGATATTATTCAAAGAAAACTATTTTCTTATAAGCAGAAGATGGGAGAATTTGTTCCCAATAGAACTGCAAAGTTAGGAATGTGGAAGGAAATTCTCCAGATTGAAAGGAAATGATACCAGATGGAAGCCTGGAACTGCCCAAATGGATCCAGAGCAGCAGAAAGATCAAGTATATGGGCTAACTTAATGAATTATTTTATTTTATATGTTTATAAATACATTCTACACATTCTCACACACATCCATTATAGACATAAATACACAGGTACATTAAACTTTAAATTTTTTCAGATATTTAAAAAAAGTTACTAATAATTTAATATGAAGATCTATAATGTGTTTAAAAGGAACATAGATGATAAAATAAAATAGGGTATGAGGATACCAAGAGAATTACACTATCAATGTCTCATTAAATGTGAAAAATAGCTGTACAGAATATTTTTTATTTATACTGGGTGTATTAAATTGTACATCAAGTACAGAAAGTTGTCTAGAAAAGAAATCCAGCTAGTCACACACTAGTGAGCAAACTTCTAAATAATCCTTGTGTGGAGAAAATGTGAAATGGGAAATTATAAAGTATTGTAATCATAATGAAAATTAAAAATCACTATACCAAATGCAGTATTTTAGGAAGAAATTTATAGTACTCAAATAGCTCTATGGAAAAGAAGAAAAGTCTAAAATCTTTGGCTTCAACTCTCATTTTAAAACTAGAAACAGGGCTAGTTGCAAGGCTTGTAATCACAGTTATGCAGGAGGTGGATATGAGAGGAACATTGTTGTTAGGTGAGGGGAAGGGTTAGCAAGATTACTCAAATAACAAGATAGGATAGATGGCACACAACTATAATCCTAAAAGAGGAAGAGATAAAATCATGAATCCATACCAGACTGGACAAAAGTCTAAGACTGTAGCTGAAAATGAAGGAAAGCAAAAGAAGGATAGAGAAATGGGTCACATGGCAAATACCAATGAATAAACAAATAATAATACAAAGTAGGAGAAGAACAAATAAAACTCAATGCAAACAAAAAGGAAATAATAAAGATCAAATTAGTGAAATAGAAAACATAAAAATTAAAATCAATGAACAGTAAAGTCTTCACAAACTGAAGACTTGTTGTAGTTGTTGTTTTGAGAAAAATTATATTAAGTGAAGTCAGCCAGGCCCAAAGAAACATAGGTCCCATGGTTTCCCTTATTTGCAATAAATAGTGTATGTCTGAGTCAAGCAGAAAAGGTCAGATAAGTTTATGTTAGGGGAATGAACCCCAAGATAAGTATTCAATTTTTTTGGGTTTTTGTTTTTCCTTTCATGCAATGGTTTCTAACATATTTATAAGATGATTTCTTTGTTGCTTTGTATGTCCCTCCCCCCCCACTGTATCTGATGTTGGGGAAGGGAAAAAACAAATCGTTTAACTAGGGATACAGGTGGACCCATTGTAACAATGAGATGTACAAGTCATTATGTTGAAAAACGAACTTTACAACTTTGGTGGGGGGGTAAGGGGAGGATCGGGTGGGGAGGGAGGGAGGATGGGAAGGGATGGGAAGGGGAAACAAAGAGAAGGCAACAATGCTTGATAAGAAATGTACTCATTATCTTGCCCATGTAATTGTAACCCCTCTGTATGGTATTTTCACAATAAAAAAAAAGAAAAAGAAAGAAAGAAATGTACTCGTTATCTTGCCCATGTAATTGTAACTCCTCTGTACAGTATTCACACAATAAAAAAAATAGACTTCCAATCAGACTTATAAGATAAAAAGACAGTAGATGCAAATTCCTACTATTAGGAAACAAAAAGGTGACATCGCTCTACATTGTATGAATAAAATAGCAATTAATTACTTTGGCAAACAGTTTGCTAGTTTCCAATAAAGCACACATACTCTAACTACTGACATATATTTTTTTTCATTCCTAGGATTTCTCCATAGAAAACCGTAATACATGTTCACAAATAGAAGATGGTCTGCATAGTCACTTTATTTCTACCTGCATCAAACAGAAATGAAACAACAAACTAGGTAATATTCATACAGTACAATACTACTCAGCAATAAATGTTAACAAATGATTAATATATGCAAAGCTCAGAGATATTGCTACGGGACAGAAAAATATAAGTGAAATATGGTAAGTAAAAGAAAATACACAGAAGGTGATATATAGTAATTGTCACACATATGAGGTTCCAGGACAGGAAAGAATAGATCATGCTGAAAAAAATCAAATGATGTCTATCCAAGGGAATGGGGAAACTTTCTATGGATATTTAAATATTTTATAACTTGTAGCCAAATAGAGATACTGTCAAAAAATATCATATCACTGGTCGACTATACTTTCACTCAGTGCACACTATACTTTTAGAGAAATATTACTTCAGAAAAAAAACCAACAAAGAACCTCAACACATTAGTAAAGTGCTCTTGTTCATATACTGTAAGGAAATTAAAGAAAGAATCTACTTTGAATTTTGGATAACTGGTTGTGGCAAAATTTATTATTTTTTTTAGAGATTCCCATATCTTAATTCACAGAATCAACAAATTTTTTAAATGGTAGAAGAAAGTTTTCAAGTGTGATAAAGATGAAAGATTAGGAGATGGGAAGATTATTTCACGTTGTCCAAAAGAGCTCAATAAAATCACATGTTTGCTTTTCTAAATTTTTTTCCTATCATCTCTCCATTTCCTATATCCTTGGGGATTCTGGAAATGACAATTTTACTATTCGCTTTTGTGAACTTTGTTATTTTATATTCCTGCTAGCAAGATCATACAGTCTTTAGCTATCTGTATCTGGATTATTTAAAACACGTTTACCCTGGTCCATTCTTGTTGTCATAAGTGATAAGACTTTGTTATATTTTCAATTAAATGTATTTTTATTAGTTGTACAAAAGAATTGCAATTCAGCCATGATCAACATCCCTCTTTTTTTTAATCAGAGCAGTTTACGAATGCAATATATCTCTTTTTTAAATTTTTATTTATTTTTTATTGTGAAAATACTGTACAGACGGGTTACAATTAGATGGGCAAGATAATGAATACATTTCTTTTTTTTGGGGGGGAGGGTCCAGTCGTGGGACCTGAACTCTGGGCCTGGGCACTATCCCTTACCTCTTCAGCTCAAGGCTAGCACTCTACCACCTGAGCCACAGTGCCACTTCCGGCTTTTTTTCTTTTTGCTTATGTGATGCTGAGGAGTCGAACCCAGGGCCTCAGGCATGCAAGGCAAGCGCTCTACCACCGAGCCACCTTCCCAGCCCCATGAGTACATTTCTTATCAAGCATTGTAGCCTCCTCCTTTGTTTCCCCTTCCCATCCCTTCCCAGCTTCTCCCCGCCCCCCCACCAAGTTGTAAAGTTCGTTTTCGACATGACAACTTGTACTTCTCATTGTTGCAACGGGTCCACCTGTATCCTTATTTAAACGACTTGTTTCATTCTTTTCCCCATCTATTCAATCCCACCCATCGCCTCATGTTACTTAGTGCTATTTTCATTCATGCATTTTCAGTATTATGACTGCATTTGCACACCATTCTCCTCTTCATTTATTGTATTTTTAATGCTGAGTATCATTTTTCATGTATAGTAGCAGATATTCTTTATTCATTAATCCATATATGATCATTTAGATTGTTTTCATATTTTGGTTATTTGAAATAATGCATCAGTGAATATAAAAGAGCAAATGATTCTGAGGTTCTTATGTCAATTTCTTTGTTTCAATACCCAGAAATGAGATTGCTAGATTACACATTAGTTATATTTTTTTAATTTTTAAGGGATATCCAGACTACATTTTATAATAGCTACATTAGTTCACATTTCTACCAATAGTATATACTACCCTATTGCTTGTATCCTCTCCTGTGTTTATCTTCTTATTAAAAAAAAGCTATCCTAACAAGTATGAGCTGACTTCTCAGTTTTAGTTGTCGTTTCTTGAGTTGCATTTCTCTGATGATTAGTAATGTTGAGTACATTTTCATGTAGCTACTAACCGTTTATATGCCTAATTTTGAGAAATATTTAAAAGGTTTTTTCAGGCTCTTTGCCCATTTAAATCAGACTATTGTTTTATCTTTTATAATTTAGAAATTGACCTTTTATCAGCAGTACAACTTGCAAATAGTTTCTTCAATGTCATAGATTCTCCTATCATTTAGTTAATTGTGTCATTTGGCAGTATAGAGAGTTTTTGGATTGGTACATTCTCAAATGTCAATTTTTGCTTTGTTGCTTGCAATTTGGGCATAATACCAAAATATCATTGCCAAGACTCACATCAAGGAGATTTTTCTTTACAAAGAATTCTTTGGCTTCAGTCTTATGTTTAGGTCTTCAGTCAATATTGAACTGATTTTTATAAGTGATATAAAGATCTTTTGTATCCAGACATCCAAGTTTTCCCATGCCATTTACTGAAGAAAGTGTTCTTATCCTATTGATGTTCCCCATTTTCCCAACCAAAAATAAGCAGGTTGTGTATGGTTGGGCTCATTTCTGTGCTCTATATTTGGTCCCACTAGCCTATATACCTGAGTGTGTGTGTGTTGGGGGGGGGGTTGGTTGGTTGTGGCGCCTGAACTCTGGGCCTGGACACTGTCCCTCAGCTCTTCAGCTCAAAGCTAGCACTCTGCGACTTGAGCCACGGTGCTACTTCTGACTTTTCTGTTTATGTGGTGCAAGACAAGCACTCTACCACTGAGCCACCTGCCCAGCCCTATATACCTGGTTTTATGCAGCAATATACTCTTAGTTAGTATTCCTTATTTCAAACTATAAGATGATTTGGTCTATTTGCTCTGGCTATGACTTCTGGTACTATGTTGGAAAGAAGGGGCAACAGCAAGCATGCTTGTCCTATATTCAATCTTAAAGCATAAAGCAGCCTTATAGAAGAGTAAGTGAGGAAGCAGAGGAACTGAATAACACTACTGATAAAATAGAATTAAAAGTCATAAGCAAAACCTACTACTTCACAGAAGTAGAATATACGTTATTCTCAGGATCATACAGAACATTCTCTATACTGAATCATATGTTGGGCTATAAAACTAATCTTAACAAATTAGAGATTTTTTTTTGGAGCCAATCCTGGGGCTTGAAGTCAGGGCCTAACCACTTAACCTGAGTTGTTTTGTTGTTGTTTTTTGTTCCCTCAAGACTAGCTTTCTTCCAGTGGAGCCATAGCTCCACTTCCAGCATTTTGAAAAGTTTACATTGGAGATAACGATTTTTCTGGACTTTCCTGCCTGGGCCAGCTTCAAACCACGATCCTTAGATCTCAGTTTCCTTATATATAGGAATGAGCCTGAATGTTGAAATCATATGAAGTATCTTTTTTTGGCCACATTGGAACTAGAATCCAATAATAGAAGGAAAAAAAGAAAATTCACAAATATGTAGAAATTAAATAACATATTCTGGAGCCACCAATGGGTCAGAAAAGTAATTGATAATAATAAAAATATATCTTGAGAGACATAAAAATTAAAACATAACATTCCAAACTTATGGATGCAGCAAAAGTGGTTCCAACATGAAGTTTATAATGATAAAGACCTATATAAACAAAAAAGAAGACTTCAAGCAACCTAATGTTGCACCTTAAGGGCAAAGACAAAGTTAAATATGAATAAATAAAAATGAAGACTAGGATAGAAATAAAATATCAACTAGAAAACCAAAAGAATCAACAGAAAGAAAACTTGGCCTTTCATAAGAAAACACATTTGATAAAAAAAAAACAAGCTATATAAACTAAAATAAGATAAAAGAAAAAAGGGATAGGCTCAAATAAGTATTACTGTAAATGAAAGAAGATTAGTAAATGATAGTACAGAAATACAAAGAGTTATAAAAGACTACTATAATATTTGCATCCCACTAATTAGATAATCTAGAAGAAAGGGGTAAATTTCTAAAAGCATAGAACCTTTATGAAGATAATAATAGAAATAAGAAATAAATCAGTAATAAAAAAAATCTTCCAACACAGGAAAGCCTCGGGCTATCAAGTTCACTGCTGAATTCCATCCAAAGATTAAAGAACTAATGCTTTTTTTTTTCAGATTCTGCTAAAAATTGAAATGAAGGGAACACTTCTAAACTCCTTGCACAAGGCTCACTTCACCCTGATTTCAAAGTCAAAGAAGAATACTACAAGTCAAGGTTATTATAAGCCACTATGATGATAGATGCAAAATACTATCCAACAAAATTTAGTAAGCCATTTTCATACACCATAATCAGGTGGTATTTATTCTTGGGATGGAATGATGGTTCAATAATTACATATATCCCTATGAATGAATACGATATGCCATATTAAAAGAACAAAGAATAAAAGTTATATGATCATCCCAACAAATACCACAAAACCTTTTAACAAAATTCAATGTTCTTTCATGATAGAAACTCAACAAACCAAGCATAGAAAGAACGTATCTCAACATAATAAAGCAAACCTCATACTGACACATATTCTTAAAAGGCAGAGAAAGTGATACGGTCAGGTAGATGCAATACAGGAAAAAAATCAGAAAATGATGACATAGTACCCTCTAGTTGTGGTGAAGGTGTAACAATTATGTTCAGGCAATGATGTAAGCAGTCTAGGAACAAGAACATCACCCAGGTAACAGGTAGTAAGAAAAACAGAGATTTCAGATGTTTAGCAACATGGAAATAAATTCTGGCAACACTGGAATAAAGCAGGGAGCCAGCTGCCACTCTGAAGCTTCTCGTACTGCCCCTTGGTTTTTAGTTCAGTGAGACCTCAGCAGTTTTGATCTTCAGATTTGGGAGAATTTTAGATCTTGCATGTTTTGGAGGTTCAATCTGTAATGAGGTTGCCTTTTTTAAACCACTAAACTTGGGGTGATTTGTGATAGTAGTAATAAATTAATACATAAGTATGTTGAGTGGGACGATTTAGGAATACTACAAAAAAGCAAACATCATTATTTTTCTCCTATTACAGATACTTCTTTAGGCTACCTGGTAAAATTCACACCTTTTCAGACGATGGTGAACTTAGAAACAGTCTCATCTTTAGATAGTTAGACTCCATTTGAATCTAATTTAAAACTTGGGTGTCATATCTAGTTTGAAATTGATCCGCAGAATCAGGAACCAGCAGTGACAGAACTTGTGTCTATTTGCAGGAAATATTTAGTCAGTCCTACTTTTCCTTTCTTGTTCCACTTCTAGCATGCCTAGCTTTTATTATTCTCTATGTCTCAAGACTGAGAAGAAGAAACTGAATTACGACCATAGATCCATGGTTTTATCTGGAGATCTCTCTGGGTTCCTCACGTGCCCTCTACTGCAGGGACATCCAGATGCTGTCCCCCTGCTCAATGGAACATTTGCAGGTTCAATCAGTGGCTTAGAGTCTGAGTTTTCTAGTGTAGGTGTTGGACCATGCACTCTTTGGTCCCCCTGCTCAATGGAACATTTGCAGGTTCAATCAGTGGCTTAGAGTCTGAGTTTTCTAGTGTAGGTGTTGGACCATGCACTCAGAATCTCTCATCTGCTTTTTCTCTGACCCACATGGGGTAACATATCCTTGCCAGTGCCACTGTCCATACAGTTGCTCTTCCTCCTGGACTTTTTTCCATGTGGACGTTCAGTTAGCAGTCCTTAGCACTCCTCAGCACAATTCAAGTCTGTTCTGTCTTTACATAAGCTTTGAAACTCCTGAAAGTCAGGAGCTCTAGTGAACTATTTCTTCATGCCCCACCTTGGGAGCACTTTGGAATGATCCTACACATTTCTGTAGCTCAGTGTAATCAACATCAAGGCTGAAAAGGCACTCCTGCATTTGTAGAAAAGAATGATTTCCTTGGACTCTGTTCTCATCATTTGCACATTTGGCTTACGTGGGAGGAAAGCACAGGAAGGGAATGGAGCAGAGTAACAGTATACTCAAATTCCTTTTAAAGAATCCTCCATCAATCATACCAGTGATCTCTTGTCTTTTGTTATTTGAACTGGAGAGCTGTCACCTTATTTGACTATGTTTTAATGGATTTGTTGAAGAGATTTTTTTGAAGAGTAACATCCAGTGGCCTCAGATTGAGAACTTGGTCAACCTGGAGTAAATATAAATATGCCATCCCTACAGTGCCCCATTTAAAGTAGACAACAATAAAAACTTTTTTTAAAAGGACAAGTTGCTGGTAAAATACATTTGAAATGATGAAGCAGCTTCTGTTACTATAATCAGTACTTACTGTGGTATTATCCTTAATACTATCTTTAAGCTGGTAGAACAGACTATTAGTTTTTAACGCTATTTATATACACATATATAAGTATATATGCATATTGTGTGTATTGTATTTGTTTATCTTCATGTGATGTTTATGCATCTGTTAACTCATGTGATGTTTATGCATCTGTTAACTGGTATTTATTATCACTCTACATTATCTCCACCTCCTGCTATTACCTGTGTAGATCAGTCAGTTCTTTAACATGCAACTATTACTTTGTTTGTTTGGTACTTGTACTGGTAGCTGAACTAAGGGCCTTGGCACTGTCTCTTAGCGTTTTCTCTCAAGGCTGGTGCTCTACCATTTAAGTCACAACTACACTTCCAGGTTTTCCCATGGTTAATTGGAGATCAAAGACTCATAAATTTCCCTGCCCAGGTTGGCTTCAAACTGAGGACCTCAGATCTCAGCCTCCTGACTAGCTAGGATTATAGAGGTAAACCACTGGAACTCAGATGCTACATACTTTTTTAACAATAATACAATGTCTAGACTCCGGGTCCTCCAATCAAAAGACATAAAATAGCAAGTTGGATTAAAAAGCAAGACTTGACCACTTATTTCCTCCTAGAAAGGCATCTTACAGACAATTGCATATATTGTAGAAGGGTGGGGAAGGATCAGTATACCAAGTAAATGAATGCTAAAAGCAAGCAGGATGTGGCTACACTCACATCTGACAAAGGAGACTTCAACCCAAAATTAATCAATAGAGACAAACAAGATAACTTCAAATTAAGAAAAGTAACAATTCATTAAAAGTCTATAATATTTCAATATGTATGTAGCAAATGCAACAAAACAGCAACTACCATACTTAAAAACACAGATGGTAAGGCTTAAGCGGGAAGAGGAACTGTGATTCAAGTGGGAGAATGTTTGCCTTGAGCAAAAAAGCTCAGGAATAACACCCAAGCTCTGATTTCAAGCCTCAAGACAGGCACAAAACATAAATTGGATGGATAGATAGATAGATAGATAGACAGACAGATAGATAGATAGATAGATGAGAAATAAAGATTACAATGGCAAAAAGCTCCACAGATAATTCCAAACAAAAGGATTGTGACAAACTTTAATACTCTACTCTCACCAGAAATTAATTCATCCAGATTTCAAAAATATCAGCAAAAAACTTTAAAATTATATGACATTATAGACCACTTGGACTTCACATATAACTACAGAAGAATCCATCCAACAGTTGCACAAGACACAGTTTTCTCTGCCATCTGTGGGACATTGACCAAAATAGATAAAATTCTGAGACATACAGAAAGTCTCAGTAAACATAAGAAAATTGAAATGACTCACTGTTTCCTATCTGACCACAATGGAATGAAACTAGAACACAGCAATAAAAGAAAGCAGAGAATATTTTCAAACAAAGGAAGACTGAATAAGGATTTGTTAAATGACAACTTGGTCATCGAGATAAACAAATGTTTCTAGAATCTAAAGAAAAATTGAGAAATATCCTACTAGAACAGCTGTGATATAGCAATAGAACTATTAAGAATAAAGCTTGCATAGGGTTCTTGCAAGAGAAGAGGGTGGGACCAAGGAGAGAGGGATAGAAGAATCAAGGGAGGAAGGGGAGAAGAGTGCAGGAAAGAATTCATTTTATATACCACAGATTTGAGAAATGTAAGGGAAGGGGTGGGTTGAAGGGGGTGGGGATGTTGAACTGATCAAGATGCATGAAACTACATTGTCACATGGAAAAAAATCAACATATAACCTAAAATTGAGAAAAGTAAGGGAGGAGGTCAGTGGGGAGGGTGGGGGAAGAATGTTGAAAGGGATGACATTGATCAAGATGCATCATATTCATAAATGGCTTTGGAGAATGGCAGCGTAAAAATAATAAAAATGTTAAAAAAGAATAACGCTTGTAGCTATGAGTGCCTATTTAAAAAAGTCCTCATAGATAGCTCAATAAATACCTTAATGATTAACCTCATGTTCCTAGAAAAACAGATTAAATTAATTAATTTGAACAGATAGAAATTAATGAATTGGACTTCAGTAATATGCTTTGTACTTTCTGGAGTAAAATCAACTACAAGAAAATTAATGACACCCAGAAGTGGTTCCAAGATTGGTATCCCATGAGCCAATCTGACTAAAAAGAGGACAATGATCCAAATTAATAAAAATAAAAGATGAAAATTGGGAGATCACAATAAGTCTAATGATATCCTCATAGCCCTAACATGCACATAGCCCTCCAGATTCTTTGGATTTCAGTGAGACTTTTTGCTGTTCTTTATACACATCTTGTGCCTCAGTCTCAGTTTTTCTCTGAAGCTTTGTCTATTGTTCACTTGTCTATTGTTTACTGTTATCCACCACCTCAGGCAAACTTCATCAATTGCCTTTACTTTTCTCCAATAAATGCTTCTGGGGTGGGGAGGAGGGGCGGGAAGCTTTCACCCTACTTGAGGTCAAATAGAGAGAGCTTTGCAAGTGAATCCTGCAGAGAAGCACCAGACAGACCAAATAATGACAATTCTTTGGAAATGAAACCTTGAAGAAGCTCCAGAAACCAGTAACATGCCAAGTTATAATGGTTTTCCCTGTGAAAACCAGCTGTTATTTGTTAAAGCTTACCAGGGTACTAGAGAGAAGATAAGAATAGAGCAATTTGAAATAGCACAGAGCTCATTGTTCTTATTGAGATTCAGTCCATTTATTTTCTGAAACTTGCTTCCTGACTTGTTCAGCAAGCTTTTTACCACTATCTAGAGTTTGACAAAATTCATCCAGACCAACCTTGCCAGTTTTGTCATTGTCTTCTGGAGGAAAAAATTTTCAGAGTTTAAACTGACATTTCTGCTGATGCTACTGTGGCAAAGTGACCTTGGAATTCCTTTTGGTACTAGCTTCTAAAATTTATTATGTGGCCAGCATAGGAGCTAGCTAATACCATAGTAAAGAACAAACATGTTTAAGACTATTCATTAGCATACTTGAAAGAATAAAATGTTGGAAATAAGTACTCAACAGATGAATGAAGAAACAAATGATGGGTATATTGAAATACTTCATAGCACAGAGAATATAAGTCAAAGAATTATATAAACCTATAATTTTAAGGTCAACACAAAGGACAGCTGAGTAAGAATACATATCCAATTCCATTTTTTATATAATTCCATTTTCTATTGGTTAAAACATGCTTAAAAGTAGTAAAGAGCTAAATTCTAAAATTATTTTTGCTTCAGAAGAATAGAAAAGAGATTACTGAGAGAACATTAATTATATAGACCAAGTTTTATTTCATAATTTGGATAATAATGCTTTATGAGTTAAGAATTTCTTACCTCATATAATATATTATAAAATGATATAAAATATTTAGAATAGATAATTTGAGCAGTTTTTTCCTTATACACAATGCAAGCTTAATAAGAAACTCTGATGGAGTAGTTGAGAGAAGAGGATTCAGAGATTTATGGATGTTGTTATTTATTAACATGTGTACAGGATGTTAAAAGATTGTCTGATGTCCTTGAGTTATATTCCTATTGATAGTATTTACTTCAAGAAGACATTTTGAGAGTAATATCTGATAGCATAAAAACTGATTGATCTAACTTACTCAATAAAGTATTAGCAACTTGACATTAAAATACCCACACATGAAAGAAATCTGTTTTTCACTCAGAAAACAGATGGTTTGAGAATTGTGTGGTTGATGTTGTTATTTGATAAAATTGTTATTTGACAATTATTATTAGTGTTATTTAACAAAATTATGCACACAGAGAGCTTTTTTGACTTTAGTAAGGCTATTATTTTCAAAATAGCATTAAATTGAACTTGTCAATTGAAGTTGATAAGCCTTGAACTGTTTTTGTAGGTTGAAAATGTTTACCTTTTAGAGGTATTTTTATATTCCATGCACACTTTTTTTCAGATACAGG
The DNA here is from genome assembly GCF_000151885.1 of Dipodomys ordii. Lineage (NCBI taxonomy): Eukaryota > Metazoa > Chordata > Mammalia > Rodentia > Heteromyidae > Dipodomys > Dipodomys ordii. The sequence continues at coordinate 3,313,947 of NW_012267288.1, forward strand.
TTTGAACTCTAAGTATTGTACATGGCCATCTTGCTTGTTTATCTGGTACTTCAGTCGTCCTCCAACATTAATTTTTTGCTAGTTATTTTGGAGATGGGAGTCTCAGGGATTTGCCTGAGCTAGCCTCAAACCATAATGCTTCAGATCCCAGCTTCCTGAGTAGCCAGGATTACAAGTATAGCTACTGATGCCCAGCTACCTTCTAAATTGTTCTAAAAAACAATAAAAATATTTTGAAAAAATTCAGCATTTTCAATATGATGTCAGGATAGTCGTTTTCCACTGTACCGGTACTAGCATAGACAATTTGAGCATAGGTAGATTTGAGGAATTGCTGGGGTGGGGGGTTGTTTTGTGTGCATGCATGTGTGTGTGTGTGTGTGTGTGTGTGTGTGTGTGTGTGTGTGTGTGTGTATGTCTGTGTGTCTGTGTATATTTTGTTAAAAACCTGGAAAACTTGAAAGCTCCCAAATTTCTACTTATCTTTACTACGCCTTCTCATTTTGCTTGTATTTTACTGCACATGTAACATTTAAGTGTCAACACAAAACCCACCCCACTGTGCCTGATTGATCATCCTTGTAATTTCTCCACTTATTAGTCTTTCAAGGTAGAAAAGGGACAGATCATGTCAAGATTGAGGAGAGGTCATGATCAAGTTCAACATCAAGCTATGTTAAAAGTAATCACATTTAATCTCCAGAAATTTCTACTTTGCTAGATGTCCATGCTATATGAATTCAGTGGTTTCATTCCATTTATCATTCATCTGCAGTTCATTACTTCACTCAGGCCCATTCTTATTGAACAAATCTCTTAATTCCTCTGTATTCTTGTGAGATAAATGAGTACAGTCTGAAAAACATTATACTACTGTATTATACTAAGGTATTGATTTGGGGGAATAATAGGATGGAACACCTAAGAATGAAATGTAGACACAAAAATGTAAAAAGAAATGATGGTTTTTCTTTTTTGTATTTTCTTTATGGTCTTAGGGTTTGAACTCAGGACCCCATGTTTGCTAGACAGGCACTCTACCACTTGAATTTCTTCACCAGAACTTGTCATATTGGTTATTTTTGATATAGGGTTTCAGTTCATGACAGGGTCAGCTTGGATAGTGCCTTTTATTCGTTCTTCCCCTTGGAGCTGGGAATGAAAGATAATCAACACCATGCTCAGTGCTCTGTGACCGGAGCTGTAAAGTGAAGTGTTTCTTTTTTTCTATCTTTATTTTTGCCTAGGTTGACTTCGAAATTCTATTCCCCAATTTTCATCCCTTAAGTAACTAGAATTATAGACTTGAATCACCATGCCCAACTCTTTTTGCATGTCTTATCACAGGACTACTTACCAGTATCCTCAAATAAACTTCTCTATGTTGGAAAACTTAGGCCAGAATGAAATCAACCCATAGTCCATGAGTGATCAAGCTCCTGCCAGCAGTTATGGTAGGCATGGGCATTGGTAACCTGGGAAGTCCCCATAAGCCAACACAAATGAACAATAACTAAGAGTTCATTCTTGTCCTTGAAGCATGTCATCCATGTCATGGTTCTGCTTATCTCAGGGTTTCCCTTTCATCCGGATCATCAGAAAGATAATGTTCACCAAAGTCAATTGAACATAGTTTGGAGTCTCTATCATGAGGCTTGCCTTAGTGTGCATATTTGAGACTCTGGTCCATTTTCATTTGCAGATAGCTCAGTGTCAGTGCCGTGAACAAATTTCAACAGGATCAGTTCCACTTGATTTTGCAGAACAGGAAACTGAAGCCCAGAGATGTCACATGGTTTACCACACATGACAGTATTTAAGTGAAAGAACCCAAGCCACTGTTTCTCGATTGTTAGATGGGCCTATTCTGTCCTTTTTCTTTCTTTTCAAACCATGGCTACTAATTCCTTAATGGCATGTGGGGGTGGGAAAAACAGTTGTATGAATTCTTGTACTTAATATAAATAGCCCGTGTTAGTTCAGCTGGTGGTCAGCACATTCGTACTACATTTTGTTGACACTTTGTTTGTAACTGGTCTTTTAAAAATGTTTACCTATCAAAAATAAAATTAAGTTATTGTGCAATTCTTTGCATACATAAATTTGTCAACTCTGAATACCATGAGGACAGTAAAGACAATTTTTATGAGTATAATATTATGTTGGCCTTCTACTTTGAGACTATTTCTGCATTTTCTCTTAAATGTCCACAATTAGAAGTTGTGACTGTTAACAGACTAATTCTCTTTGATATCGAGTGGTTGTGCCAGCCTAACCTTAAAAATTATAGTATTATGGTATGTCTATTGTGTGCCACTTAAATTTATTTGAAAATAATGTCCTCAACTATTTTTTTCAAATGTCTACTTGAGAGACAGTTTAAAGTTCCTCATAAAGCTGATTACCTTCAATCTTTAAATATTTTTATCACCAAAAGAAAGGTTAAATATTAAGTACCACATTAATTAGTGATTCCAAAAATTTGTTAAGATGAGCAGTTCGTGTCTGATTGCTGATCATGTCATCCACAGGATGTCTTATTATTATTATTTTTTAATGCAGCCCCTCATCAAGTTACTTCTGTAGACTTTGACTGCTGGTACCAATGATTTATTTTATTTATTTTTTTTTTGCCAGTTGTGGGGCCTGAACTCTGGGCCTGGGCACTGTCCCTCAGCTCTTCAGCTCAAGGCTCTACCATTGAGCCACAGTACCACTTCCAGCTTTTTCTGCTATGTGGTGCTGAGGAATCGAGCCCAAGGCCTCATGCATACAAGGCAAGCACTTTACCACTGAGCCACCTTCCCAACCCCCCAATGATATATTTTAAACTGTGCACTCCGTCCTATGTTTTTAGTCACACATGGAAGTGAGGTGTAATTGAATAAAACTCATTAGACATAAAGAAAAATTACCTTAAATTCATTTTCTCTTAGATTAACAAGGCTTATAGTGAATATGTTGTTGGTCAGATATATTTCCCTTAAGTCTCAACAGTTGCTAAAAATACCAGATCAATCACCATCCAGATTGCATTATGAAGTGTGTGAACTAGTGCATTAAAAAGCCATGTTAGCACCAACAAAGTTTATTGGGGTAGCTGCATTCAAGACACACATGGCATACCTTTAAATAGCACTGTTAAAATACCAAATAAAATGTCAACGTCTGTCAGGTCTCTGGCTTTTATAAATTGTTTAGACTGGGAAATGCTGGGGTTTGGACATTGTTCTTTTCATATGATGTAGAAAAGAGGAGACCATAAAAAGAAAAAGAACAATAAAGCATAGCTCATTTTTTAAGTTCTTTCATGGAAAAACATACTGTGGATCATTACCCTCCTAATCAACAATTTCCTCCTTCCTCCCAATCCTTCCCCTCTGGTATTTACCTTTCTCCCCCTCCTCTCTCTGGGTGGTATTCTGAGCTTATACATACTACCCAGTAATCATATTTTTTAAATCACTTCAAAGGAGAATTCCAGGATGGCATGACAGACATGTATATATCAAGGGTGTTCTTAACCTAGACCATAACTTTACTAGCTGTTTTTATGCTCTTAAAAAAATGCACCAGTGTACCCTGAGCACAGGATATTCTGAAGCAGGAAAGCTCTCTGAGTAGGATCAGCTATTACCTACCTACGGAGGAGTTATTATCACACCGTAGTGACCATCTTCCTGCCCTCTTCCCTTCACCTCCAGCCTTTTATTAGCACACCACACTCCCCACAATTCCCCAACAACAACATCTCTGTTTCAGCTCTTTTGCTGAATTTCCCACACTTAATGCAACCCAGACCTCACCTTCAGCTCTCCTGAGGCCACTTTGGAAGCCAGCTCGATGACACAGCCAACAGCCATGCGTGCAGCACCGGACGAGTGCAGCTCATTCCAAATGGTGTCACTGTCCACCTGAGCAAACAGTCAGTAGAATCAGAAGAAAGCCAGCGGTGAAGAAAATGAAGGAGAAGGCAGAGAGGAAGGAGAGAGGAAGGAAAGGGGGAAGGGGAGGGAGGGAGAGAGAAAAAGAGAAGGGAAAAGGAGAAAGAAAATCTATGAGGAAAGGTTGGCAGGGTAATAGCTATGTTCAATAACATTAGTCTTCCGTCTTGGCCAGCTGAAAGGCCTTCTGGACGTGGCTTTGCTTATACTTTTTCTCTGCATTGACTTCTCCAATGGAAACACATTCCTGCCATGCCTCACTGCCATTCCCTGTTTAGATTTCTCATTACAAACAGCATTACATAGGCCAGGTCTGGCTTAGCTACAGGACTACTAAAAACCAGGCCCCAGTAGTAGATGGAATAAAAACCAAGAGCATTTAGTTCTACATAAAAATCGGATTTGCAAGTGCTGGAGGGGGAAAAATTCAAATACCTTCCTGACGGAAGGTTTACAGGGAGCCAAAGACAATTTTTAGGCAGGTAGTAGTAGCAGGCAGGGAACAGGAAGTAGCAACCACAGCTCAGGTGCTCCAGTGACATGGAAAGAGTGTGTGGTCCTTGCACTTAAAACATTAGCAATAGTAAACTGCAAGACGCAATTTGATTTCTCAAAGGAGAAGCTTAAGTTTTCTAATATTTAGTAAGAGTTTTTCAGATGGTTTCAATGCACGATGGTTTTATTAGCTTGAATACACCAGGAAAAATACATATTACTGACATATATCCTAACATTCTGGATTCCCTTTCTGTAAAATCTGTTTACTTTTGCTCTTTTTCATGCATAAAATAAGAGAATGTATATATAAAGGATGTGACAATTACAATAGCAATGATTGGTGACACCATAATTTAAGATCATCTACGTTGCATAGTCTATTCAGAATCAGATGAAAAGTGTAGCTAGTTTCAGAACAGGGAAATCACTTGAAACATGAGGAAATGGAAGAAAATGTATGTGAATATAATGCCTTCCTAAATTGGTCAAAGGTGGGAATTTTCCAGAGGAAACAAAACTTTTTATTTAAAAAAAAAACAAAAAGAATCAAATTCAAGAGGCCTAAGCGCATGGAACAGCTATAATAAATAACAGTAACATTCATAAGTTACTAAGCAGTTTTTAAAGTAGTTTTATGTGCCTTTTGTTTGCCTCATATAGTTCTTACCACCCTAAGGAGCATCAAAGACACTAAATAAATAAACAAATAAATAAGAATCCAAGTAAATAAATACATATGAGTAAGCATGAGTATATAAATAAATGATCATTGAAATCCTCTAAACAAAAGGATATAGTGAAGACAGCAGCTTTCACTGAAGACCACTCTGTTAGGAGTGAGATTGTGTCTCCATCATCAAACCTAAGTGATACTGAACTACCGATTGGTTAAAATCTCTGTGCCATGGTTCCCTTATCTGTGAAAATGACAACTGCTTCATTTAGTTTTGGTCAGGATGAAATAAGTTGGTCATGAACACCTAGAAATTCTAGGAGCTATTCAAGCTAGTAGAGATTAATACGTTATTAGCTGGGGGAAAGATCAATGTAATTGGGAGACAAAAGAACTATATCTTCATCATGCTATGAAAGAAGATGAGTTAGGCTGTATCTTGTGATCGAAGTCAGCAATATGCCTTGACAGGAAGCTAGCCCAGGTTCTGGGCAGAAATGCTCAGAGACATGCTGCAAAATGGGCTCTCAGGGCATAATTGTATATTAGAATTAATATAAGAATACCCAACTTTTTGTCTCCTCAAAATCCCTTTAGTCTTAACCAAGTGGCATTAGAAAAACAATGTGTTTTCTACTTTGAAATATTTCTTTTAGCAGTCTGCTGTGTCGGCTTTGATTTATTGCCAGAATAAAAATGTATCCATCTAGAAATAGTACCCCAAAGTCTAACTCATTTTATAAATATATAGGAGCTTCTAGACCTAACATGTGTCCAAACTGGGGTTCAGACAAGTTAGATGGGGTCTCTCACACAAATAAGTCTCTCTATGTTAGGTGTTGGACAAACTTGGTAAGATACAGGGAAGAGGGCTTTAGAATGAGAGTCCTACGATCTTAGAGCATGAAGACGGTGTAGTCATCAAGGAGAAGGCCTTGGATCTGAAGCATCAGAATCTGCTCTGATACTTCCCCAAACCCCAGAGATGCACACCTATTTGTCTATTTAATAGAGTAGTGTGGGGTGCACGGAGAGAGGTTGAGAGTAAGATCACCACTCAGCAGACCACTAAATCCACCTTTGAGTTTTGTACATTATTATATTGTCAGAAGTATTTGAACCGAAGGAAGAATTGAAACAGGCAAAATATACTTCAAAACAAGAATAAGTTTGAATAATTCAGCATCAGTTTAAAAAAATTATCCTCCCAAGAAAACAAAAAGCCATACTTATAATCCTAGATACTTGTGAGGTGAAGATTGAGAGGACTACAGTTCAAGACCATTCCAGAGAGCTTATTTCAACAGAAATGTCTAGGCATGGTGGTGCATGCCTGTCATCGTAGCTACAGCAGAAAGTGTAAAACAGGAGTTTCACAGTGCATGTAAATAAGCAAATCCCTATCCCACATGCTCTGCTTCCCTAAGGACCTTAGAGAATCTACAGCACCTGGCAAAGAAACAGTATGCCCTGTTATGTATGCATAGCCTTGTACCCTTCCAGTTTACCATGTCAGGCCAATTGAGCAATTGACCTATTCTACTGATATGTGCAAAAACACTATGGTGTTTTCGCAGCTACAAAATCATCTGGTAATGCCGAGTAGAGGAGATAGCAATGTCACTCAAAGTGTGACTATATAGACAAAAAATGAAAAGATATTTATACAGAAAGAGTGGAGAGGTTGATTACAAGGTATACAGAGGGAAGAGAGAGGGTTTAGGAGGAAAAGTGTTCTCTAAGCTTGTTATTACTATTATGAAATATTTCTGGGCTGGGAAGGTGGCTCAGTGGTAGAGCGCTTGCCTTGCATGCTTGAGGCCCTGGGTTCGATTCCTCAGCACCACATAAGCAGGAAAAAAAAAGCCAGAAGTGGCGCTGTGGCTGAAGTGGTAGAGTGCTAGCCTTGAGCTGAAGAGCTGAGGGCCAGCACCCAGGCCCAGAGTTCAGGCCCCACAACCGGACCCAGAAAAAAAAGAAAAAAAAAGAAATATTTCTTCCTCTTTCTTTTGACAATACAGCTAAAACTAATTTTTAACAGCAACATACCTTTCTTGAATTTACCCAAATAATTCTGTGTTCTCAATAAAATGGATGCTGTGATCATCTTACTTTTTTGCATTGCTTTGCCTTTGGTTTCATCAATGTTAGGGATGGAGTCTGAACATTTTTTGTAGGTTTTCCAGTGATCCTGCTCTAGTGTCACCTTATCATTCCTAGCACACCAAAAGGAGGGACTGTGCTCTCATGATTTTGAAAAGAGATAATTACATATCATCTGTGGTAAAAGAAAAGTTCAAGGGCTATTATATAATTATGGATATCTATTCAAAACAAAACAATCACACACATATACACATACACAGCTCAGGCAGTTTCTACATACTAAAACAAGGTGCTTGAAAATATTCATGAGAATTTGATTAACCTAGCAGACCAGGAAAGAGCATGGAGCATCTGCTGCCTTAGCAGGCAGGATTCATTATGTTGATTGAAAATATACACCTACCTTTCAAATTACTCCTATCTTTTGAACAAGTGTGGGTAGCTAAGAGATGGGTAAAACACTTCTTAAATCATATTTTTCACAGTTTCTTTATCCACTATGAATTGGAATTATGAATAGAAATGATAAAAATCCAAGACCAACTCAGGATTTTGCAAGACCTCACAAAAAGTTTCCCGGATGCTTGACTTATAATTTAAACATATATTAAACTTACATTAATCATAACTTAAACTTTAGAAGTAATCTTTTTCCCAATATTTCCTCAGATCTTGAGCAGGTACCACTTAAGTGGGAAATAGGGTATGAAAAGTTTCCTTAATGTTGAAGAGATTGGTTGACCAATATAAACAGGGAGCAAGCAGAGTCTAGGGACAGGGACAAAGCAGAGAGACTGGAATGTAAACTGAAGATCTTTCAGTGATTCCAAAGGCCACTTGGATAACACAGATGTCACATAATATAAAAGGTCCAGGCTGTGGGGATGGAGGTCTCTGATTAGAGAGACTGATTAGAGTTCTGATTAGAATTGTAGTTGAATGGAAGGGTGTCTTCAAGGTACTGCCTCAAAGGCTATGAGGTTACAATCAAATTTGTTCTGAAGAAAATGAAGGCACACAATTTCATGTGAAAGCACAAGTACTGCATTCTTAAATTCTTATATGAATTCACTTTAAAATAAAATCCCAGGCCAGGATAAAACTACCTATGCTGAGTATGGCTCCAGGGTCTATGCATTCCTTCTGATGTCCAGAATGGAATTTATTTATTTATTTACTTAGTTATGTCCTTGTTTCTCACTACTTCTTTAGTGATCTCTGTCACTGAGAATCATGCCCAGTCCATAGACTAAATCTATGTGTTGCAGACATCACAGCTGAGCAGGACACTGGGTGGTAACTTCAGGAACTCTTCAGGGTTGGATATTCACAAAGGATTCCAGTCTTTGCCAGAAATGATCAGAGTGTACTCTGTTGCATTCACTAAAACATTCCTAATAAAATTTCATTGTGAATCTTTTGTACCTCACTTTTACTAATTTGTTTTCGTGGCATTTTATAAAATATGGCTCTATGACAGATAGGAAATAAAACAAAGCTCAAACTAGTCTTGTCCTTCAACCTCTAATAAATTTGAGAAACACTAATTTCATAGAAAGTTGGCTTTCCATCTGAAAGAAAGAACCCTATTTTGGTAAAATGAAATAGAGAATAAAGATGAAGCCAGGAGTGAATGCTTGGGAGATTGGCTACCAATCATTGGTGTAATTAGTACACAAATGAATAATTTATCCATAGAGCACCCTCTAAAAGCCAGGATTTGGAGAAAAACTGCCACCTTCTACTGTACTATTTTTATACAAAGATACAAGGAAACAATCTTTGGATAAAATTTTCTCTCCCTTGTCTCACTCTTGGTGGTGACTGGCAAAGATGTCATCTTCATTTAGTGTAACCATACTTTATTCATTGTGTTTTTAGGGTTAGAGACTTTGAGACTCAGAACTTCCCTAGACAAGCTGTTTGCACTTGAACAAGTTAATGAACTGATTTAAGCTTAAGAAGAATGAAGATACTACCATTCTCATGTAGGGTGATTATTAGCATTAAATTAGACAATTCACAAAAAGTGTTTCACATAGTACAAGACAACACTTAAGCAATAAGTAAGGTCTAAGCAAATGCTAACCAAGAAAAAAAAAGTTCCTAGAGTTTTGGTTCTAACATTACTTTCTATTTAGCAACACATCAAAGAACAAAAATTGTCTATGATAATTCTGGAAGCTAGAAACTCCCTCCAATCAGAAAGCTACATTTTTTTTCTTTTTAAAGCAACATATGGATCTAGTTCAAGTGCAGTTTCCTGAATGAATGTGGGCCTTTGCCGGCTTCTCCAAGCACATCCAGCAAAGCTCAATCATTGGCACTGGAAACAAAGCTAATGCTCTGAAAAGCCACACATGATAGAGATTAAGCTACCTGTCCTGAAAGTGGATGTGAAGCTATTTAAAATGGAAAGGGAATGACTCAGAAGAAAAGGAATTTAGGCACAGTCTTCTTTGTATAATCTAAATGCAGCTTGTTGATTTCTTTCAGAGCTATTCCCAGAGTTAAATATAATACTTATTGGGTTCATTAACAAAACAGGTTTTCGATGCACCATGCATGGTTAATGTGGTGTTCGATGCTTGCTTGGATATCTTAAGCATTTCATACTGAATGTTGGGAAGTAAAACTTCTTGCCCAATCCTAAATCTAGTAAGCTCTTGCTGTTATGCTATGCTCCTAGGGTCACAGGGCATGTCTGAATAATTAAGTTTAAGCTTAAATAATGATCAGATGCCCCCAGAAACCTACTGACAGACACCAGACTCAACAAGGAAACAGAGGGTTTTCATCACAGTACTGATTCTGTGCCATTGCAGGCATGCTGCAGAAAAGTTAACTGGAAAAGAAATTAAATACCTTTTAAAGTTTTGCAATGCATCAGGTAAAGTATATTTTTTTCAGAATCATCTACTGTGGGTCAACTATTTCTGCATATATCATGTTGATTTGCTAATGTTGAAAATGTTTCTTTTTTTAATCACTAAAGTCATTGTTACTTGCTTTCATGTCAAAAACACTTCATTTTTTAATTGTTTAGTCTTGCTTACTCTGCATTAAGCTCTAAACATTGGATAAAATGGCAACTCTAAGCCAAATTTCTTATGTTTTTTTTTTTGTGAAATATAACTGTTACCCTGCCTCACTAAAAAGATATTACAGAAGCTCAATACTTTCCATTCTCAATCCTTCATTCCTAGGGCTAAACCTAAAGGCTCTAAAAGTCTGTTTCTAGTCCTAGAGACAAACAGGAATTATGAAGGTCAGAGAGAGGAGAAACAAAAACTTACTCATAGACTCAGAGGAAAAAATAAGTCAAAAATAGTACTTCCCAAAAGCAAAAAGCAAACCTCTTTGGTCATCATCAACAAAGATGCAACTGGGATGATAGCTTACACTTAAAATTCCTACTGTGCTCCAGGCAGCTATTGGGAGTATGGTACGTGAAGGCTAACCTGAGCAAAAGGTTAGTGACATTCATCTTAACAAACAAGCTAAATGTGGTGGTTCACATATGTTATTCCAACCACATAGGAAGCACGGGAAGTTAAGCCCCCCCAGCAAAATCGTTAGACCCTGAAAAATAACTAAAGCAAAAGTAGTATGTGAGCAGTGATAGACAATATTTCAAGACAAGGTCTTGAGTTCAATGCTGGTGTGACCAAGATAAAATAAAATAGAACAAAAAATAAAAATGATATAGTCATTGAGGCTGGGGTACCTTCTAAGTACAAGACAGCAATATGTATTTTACAAACATTATCAATGTTATCTCTCAAAATAGCCTAATAAATTCAGCAGTAGTTATTTTCTCAAAATAAAGAAACTTAATGATTAAAAGGTAAAGTAACATGACCAAAGTTAAACAATTGAATAAGAGCTGGGATTTCAACCAAAGTCAATCCTGGACATTGACATTGTTATAGACTGAATTCTTATGTTAGATCTGTAAACCATCATGTGAATGAGTTTGCACATGGGGCCTCTGAAGAGGCTATAGACGTTGAGTGAGATCCTGAGGATGGTACATTTAGACTGAAGTCCTTATAAAGACAGAAAGAATAGCAGGGATGCAAATACACACTAGAAATGCCAAGATGCCAGAAGCTGATCATCTCTGAAGCAAGGACAAAGAACTTAGGAAATAAAATACCAAATCTGCCAATCTCTTGATCATAAGCTTTTTTCTAGACTCCAGAATTTTCTGTTTAAATCACTCAGTCTTTAGACCTTTGTTATGGCAGCTCTATCTAGCTTAATAATTTTCTTCTATATTTTTAAACTCCACGATGCTCTTAAAGATCTAGAATTACTAGTGTACAGAGGTGTGATGAATGGCTTTAATCCTCATTCCATCTTCAGGCTCTGACACAAAATAGAAAGTTAATAAGGGTTAACACAATTAATTAATTATTGAAAGTAAGTTAATTCTACAACTAGAATTTTATTGACAGAATTTTATTCTGGCTAAAAATCTCAAGTACAGTATAAAAACCCACTAATGTGATACCCCATGATTTAGTGAAGGGCAATCTCTCCTCTTCAGTGACACCATGCCCAGACAACCAGCTCTTACTTGCCTGCTTTTGATGCCATACTGCAACAATGGCACAATAATAGATCTTCCTTAAATGATCTCTGATCATCTGCAATGCCCATAATACCCTGGACCTCTCATGTCATGGATCTCTCTTCTTACAGAAACTCTCCTAACTAGTGACTGTCTTAAGACAGTCAAATAGATCCTCTGTCAGAGGATCTCCATGTGCTGGCTGATCTCTCAACAAAAATACAACTATTTAAAGAAATGGTTTAACCTTGGATCAAATAGTTTCATACAATCACACCATATCTGATCCCCAGAAAGAACAATAAATCAACTTTCAATTAAGGTAGTACCTTACTTCATAGGTAAGAAAAGTGAGTCCCAGGCAAGCTAGAAATGAATTGTTCAACTTATTAGTCACCAGATCTGGTCACTCATGGCATGGTCCATGGCTGGGCAGCACAGATATCACCTGAGCATCTGTGGGATATACAAGCTCTCAGGACCAGTCCTGTTCTGTTAAATAGACTCTGCGCTTTGTAGTTGGGGAAGCACTTTTGAACAATGACAGTGGAGAGATATGAATTGAGATCTAGTCATTTTAAGTTAAGATTCTTAGAGTTTAAGTATGGTTCAGTGGTAGACTGTAGAATGCCTACCTTGTAAGTCTGAGGCACTGAATTCAAATTCTAGTATCACCAAAAAAAAAAAAGAAGCAATAGAAAGAAAAATATATCAAGTTTCTTTGCCCTTGTGCATCATCACTGGGACTTTTGAAAACCATGTACACCATCCTCACTTAGTTTTCGCCCCCCTCCCACCTCCTACCCTCCACCAGATGGTATAATTCTAGTGATGTCAGGGGAGACAACAAGGTTCCAAGGCAGCCCATTTGCTTTCTGTGAATCTGGACCTATTCAGAGCTATCTCTTAGAGAGGAGCCAAACCATTTCTACATGATACTACCTTGACAACCTACATTCTAACAACTGACCCATATAGCTGTGTAATGAGGAAGGCTTAATTAGCTCTATTTCATCGACAAACTGACGGCTCAGATAAGTGAATAATACCTAGCAGAGTTTTTGCCTTGCTAGCATCTCTGTCTCCAGCTGGGCAGAACTCGTCCCCCTGAAACCATAAAATCATTCAGAGACAGTTCTGCAGTAACGGTTCTACAACACTGAAATCTCACAAGAAGCCAGGTGCCATCCTAGATACTCAAGAGATAAAGCTCTTAGGATTGAGTTTCAAAGCCAACTGAGCAAGAAAATTCATCAAGATTCCATCTCCAATTAACCAGCCAAAAGGCTAGATTGGAGGTATGGGTCAATTGTCAGCCATGAATGAAAGAATGAAACTACAATATGAGGCCCTGAGTTCAAGCCCTGGTACCACCCCTCCCACTACCACACACAATCTCATGAGAGCTCCTCATACCACAAGATGTTGGTCACTTTTGTGTCCTATGCAGGGTAAGGTTGAATGCCTTAATTCAGAGCCAAGGACTTTTGTATTCTTTACTGTATTCTTCTTCAATTATCTCTCCAACCTGTCATGATAGCTCTTGTCTTTTCTCTCACATGATACAGAATGCCAGCTTCTTCAATGTATATATTCACTTCATGTTATATGTTCTGCTGAAATCCTGAGATGCTTGAAATGGAGCTGGGATGAATTTATGATGACAGTGAGTGGGTAAAGCCACATGCTTTCTCTCTTTTGTTCAACACTGGGAGGAAGACATGAATGACAGCCCATTCCTTCGGGATCACTTACACATTATAATGCCCACACCTTAGCTTCTTTAGTCATGGTGAGATGAAAAAGAAACAGAGCAGATACAGGGAAGACATTCAGATTCCAAATAAAACTGGGGATATGATGAATGAATACTCTGACTGATATTCCATATGGAAAGAAGGCGTGAACTATTCATGTGGCAGCTCAAGGAGACAAGGGGCATGCTGAGTGCATTCATGCTCTACCACAAACAATTCCCACTATAATCAACTGCCTTCTGGAAGCTCCACTGACCCTGCCTGTGCTGTTTCTAGTCACTCTTCATCTTCAGAAAACATATCCCTTTGCTATTTACTTGCCAGCAATAAGAAGAAGCAGAGAATTACGTTTGTTCTGGCAAAAACACTGAATCTCGAGACTCCAAGGATCCTTATTTAAAATACTGGTATACTCATAGATTTGCCAAGTAATATATAGATTCCTATGGGTTACAGTTACATAGTCAGTCAAAGAATTTAAGAGTCCCTATTATTTTTATTCCCAGGTTCAGTGAACTGCTGGTACAATCCTACCAAAACAGAGTTAAAGATAGAGCCAAGTAAATACCATTTTAGTATTTTCTTGCTGCTATTCTATTTAATCAGATTTCCATACTAGGTAAAGGGTACTTCATAATATGCAAATCCTGTTATTTACTAGAGAGTATATATTAAAACATTGCTTAGTAATTGAATAATAATAATAATTAACTATGACTTTGTGTGAAATGGGATTTTCATCCTTCACATCTCTCAATAGTTTGATCCAAAGAAGATATTTGTCAGTGTTTTAGTTAGATTTGAAATGTTATGTACATAGGAGTATTTTTTAACCTAAATTAATATTTGAATGCATGGATTTAGCACTTCATAGGAATTTTAATAAAAAAAGAATGTTTTTGGCAAAGGAAGAAATCTTGCTTTCTTATGGCCTGGACTATTCTCATTTGGGAAGGAAGTGTTGACAATCATATATGCTTAAAATTATGGTAGCTGTGAACACATAGCATTGTGGTTACGAGCTTGGGACCCACACCATTTCTCCTATAACACCTACTCTTCCTGTGACTTGAACATATTACCTCTCTGAGCCTCTATCTCCCTTTCCATGGAACAAGGAGCCTTAATTACATCCTTAGTAATAAGCCCCCTGGAACTACTGAGAAGACTAAAAGAGATTGATGTGATTTATCATTGGAAGCTTAATATGAGGAATGGCTTTACTCTACTGAGAGGCCATGAACATTAATAAAATATGTTTCAAAGGATTCTAATTGGACTTGTTTATTATAGAGCATCTTACCTACCAAAAAATCATACCATTAGGCTAATTCTCTATACATTGTTAGGGTCAAAATTTAAGATTATTTTACTTAGCTAGTTAGAGCATAATCCTAAATAAATTACTCAAAAATTTATATGGATGAACATAGATTCATATTAATGATGCTTGAGGATTAGAGACTGGAAATTGATGGTAAAAATTATTTCCTGAAGTTCAGATCCCAGGGTTGTATTCCTTACACTGTGGAATGCAACATAAATTGAGACACTTGGATATTGAGAGTCATCATCCGTTGATCCACAAACTAACTAAATGTGATTAACATGGCATTTTCCCTGAATCCAGCTCAGGGTTAAAAGTCATTCAAGAAGCATATGCAAATATCCCGGGAAATGTCAACTTAAACCAGGGCATCTTCTTTGGACTTGAAACAGGCAAGTATTAGAGTATTGTTTCTAATTTTAGCTACACAATCTAAATGGGAACGGCCAAACAACATCCTCCTGGAACTGGGAATCTCAAATCATATACCTTTGCTAAGATCCAGAGACGCTCAGACAGACATAAAAAAAATCCCAGGACTTGCTTGTTAATCACACTGCTTGGGTGACTAAGTTTTTATCTCTTTGCCACAAACTACTCCAAACTTTACTGGTCGGATCTTAAGACAGATCTCAGGGTTTTGGAGTGTCCTGGTAAACCCAACTTTCTCTTTCATCCCTACCTGACACGCCTCAATGTAGGGATCAACAAGAGGTCTAGACCTTCTGTGTGTTGCTCACAGAACAACCCTACCCTGCTTGTCCACATTTTCACAGGCAGAGTGGGGATGGGCCCTAGAGCTTGGAGTTGTCTGGCCAGCCACCCTTCCCAACCTCCACCAATCCTCACTGGCTCTTCACCACTCTCAGGACTAATACTGCTCCCCTCTTTCAGTCACTCACCATAAAAAGCCAGAACATCTAAGCTATCTGTTACCCTTAAGGGCAATGTTTCCTCACCAAGCACCAGTCCTGTGCCCCAAACCCAGCAAGATTCCACACCCCTCCTTTATTTCTTCTCTCTCTCTCTCTCTCTCACACACACACACACACATACACATACAATACTCACATATACATACACACACTCAAACTCATGTATATGTGTTTATTCTCTCCACTAAAATGTAAGTTCCATAAGGGAACTTGTAGATTGACATTTTCAAAGAAAAACATTGTGTCCTTTTATATTGATGTAAATTTATAAGTTTCATCTATATTTTATTGAAATATATGTAAATATATAGATACACATATAGAAATAGATAATAGATACATATATAAAATTAGATAGATAGATAGATAGATAGAATTAGCTTGATACCAGGTTGCATTTATGGATCTGGGACTTCTTAGGGCAAGAACATGAAAAAGAAAAAAAATATAAATGAAGTTTTTCATATCAAAATGAAAAGCAAAGCTGGGTCTCAGTTTACCTGTGTTTCTGGCTGTCACAAGATGCCTTTTGGCTAGATAGCCCCATTTCCTTTGATTCCTCTAAATTTTATTTCACTTAATATTTTCACTTACTTTTCCTTAAAATGTTTTTATGTGTTTTTTTCCCAGATGTTGAAAATTAGAAGTGGTTATCAGTAGATAATTACATGTCTAAACTTTTTCAAGTAGGTTTCAATTTATCAGAATTTTACGTTCATAGATATCCTAATAGAGATATCATACAAGCCACTTTACCTCCAGCAACCCTCAAGCTTGTAGTTTATTTCTTCAGGTCTCAATGTTTACAATCAAGGCACATAAACAAGTGGAGAAAATTCTTATACAGTGGGCAAAAATTACAGCAAAAGAAATTCTGGAAATGAATGATTTCTTTCTCCTTTCTATTGACATTACCTTTTGGTTGATACAGAAGTGCACATGGAGGGGGGGCTCAGGGACCTGTGTATACCTATATGTGTTTTTATAGGTACTGTGGTCCAAAAATTAAGAAAAAAACATACGAGCAAACATTTGCTGGTGGCATTTTCAGCCATCTTATTTTGTTTATAACAGAACAGCTTTACTAGCTCTATAATATTCATATTTACTCTCAAGAAGAGAATGAAGTATTCCCATTACAAAGTGCATCATGTTGTGCTTAGCCATAATGTCAACACAACCTGAGGAACTTAATCAACAATAAGATGCTACCACTAGATCAATTAAGGAGGAAGTGAAAGTTTTTCTTTCTCATTTTCTTCTCTCCTGCAATAGACAATGGTGTCCTGTGACTATAAAAAAAAATCACATTCTGCAGTAAATAGTAAGGCCTATAATGCTCATCTCTGCAAAGAATGTTGTCTACATTCCTACCACAATTGCTGAGTACGTATACATACATAGCATAATCTCTTGGATACTGGAAGCTTGGTTATTTAGAAGGAATTTCTTGGCCTGAGTGATATTTTGTTCTCTTCTTTCCAAGACCAGGGCAATATGATCTTTTTGTTGAACCCACATCATGAAGCGTAAGTCTCAAACAATTTCACTAAAGCAGCTTATCAGTGTTGCTTTTGTCCAGGTGTTCCTGCTAGTATCGTTTGCAACAAGATTAAAGCTAATGAAAATCCAAATACAATTAGGAAGGAGGGGTGGGGAAAAGCAAGATTCTAAATCAGGATGAATCTCATTGTGCTGGAGGGATGCACATTTGATAGCAGAAGTGGAGGAAATGAAGGCTGATTGCAAGCCAGGTTGGAGCTGCACATCATAGGAGGGAAATCAACATCATCCTGATTACTGCATGTGAAAAAAAAAACACATGTAACTCCTTCCTCCCTCCTCTCGTGTGCTGATGTATCAAAAGCCATGATGGCTGCTCATGGTAATGGGGTAGGAATGACATGTGATGAATGGTAGTTAATGATACAAGAGACAGATTCTTGAGTCAATATCAAAATTTTAAAAAATATCCAAAGCTTGGCATCCTAAACCATTACTACTTTGAGAAGAGTGTGGAATTCTCTACCAATGAGCAGAAACTTGGAGCCATTATCAATAACAGGGTGACCCAATGTCTTTGTGTCTGCCTCCGCTACCCAGCATTCATAACCCATCTCTTTATTCAACTCAGGAAACACATTCACCACGAAGTGCTCGTCAAGATTTAGCTTATGAAACCTTGAGTAACCATCATGCTCCTTTTCCACCTGTTTTATTTTGGAAGCTCTTTTTGTCCCTCCCACAGCACATTAACCAGATCAGCTAATGTGTTGGTCCTGAGAAACTAAAATCAGCGGACTTGTCTCCTTAATCTTCGTATTCCTGCTTGTTGCCTGGGAATTAGCAACAAGTATTATCTTACTTTTCCTACCTCACTTCAACCAAAACTTTATATTACATTGAATTGTGCATGGATTTGGTCAACACATAAAAGTCTTCAGCTTTATCACATCATAGAAGCGAAAAACTTTAAATGGCTATTATTAAGGAATAGAATTGTGGTGAAACCTCAGTGTGGTGTAATATGAAGAACAGAGCAATATGAAGGTATAAATGTGGTGTAAAATAACAGAATTTCCTTCTAATTTTACATGTGTATGTAATATCTGTTGTGAGTATATGTGTATACATACATATATATGTAAATTTATGTATCAGAGGGAAGAATATGTGTATTAATTCTGACAGGATGAAAGAAAATTTAAGATATTTCATTCAAACCTACCTTCAAGATATTTTTAGGGTATAAGTGAAATATCTGCAGTGAACCTTGGCAATTGAGTCCTTCAGTCATATCTCATTACTTTCCATATCTCCTCTAATTATTTTCCATATCTCCCCCTCCTCAAATGAAAAAACTAACACCTCTGGCACCATATGAGTTTCAGATATATAAATAGAATATAGACTAAGTAATAATTGGTAACAAAAGACTCACTTTAGTTGTGCATTGGTAGCTCATCTTAGCTTCTCAGGAGGCTGACATGTAAGGCTCATGCTTAGAAGGCAGCCTGAGCAGGGAAGTCCATTAGACTCTTCTTTCCAATTACTTATGAAACAGCCAGCTCTGGCTGGTAAATCTCCAGCCTCCAGCAAAAAAGCTAAGGGACAGCACCCAGACCCCGAGTTCAAGCCCCAGTGCCAGTACAAAAATAAAGAAAAAAAGTCTGAGTTTGTATTCATAGTCCCCATGCTGCTGCTGACACATCTTTTACCAGTTAGACAAGCCTAGATGCCCAGATGCTACCTACACTCTGCACCTTCTCATTCCTCCCAGAGAATGTTCCCCTCTCTTCACAGCTCCTCCTCTTTCCAATCAAGGCACTGATACTGCCAATTGACCAGATTCTTTCTCTGCTTTTGGCACTGGGAGCTTGTCCTGTTGCAGGATAAAAGCAGAATTCTCTGCTGTCTGCAGGGCATTCCCCAGGGACCTGAGCACGAAACCCAAACTTATATAAAATCATATCCTGTTTGCAAACATCATATTCCCTTTGCTTCTCACTAATCTGGGCCTGTAAACCCCAGCACAGCTTGCAAGCCCATTCCTCATCTAAACAAATGCCATAAGCCCCTTTATACTTTTACAACCATGTCAAAAAATAATAACGCCTGCCAATAGTGATGTGATTGGAGTTGCCTCCTCCGAGCCATAAAAGAAGCACAGAGTCTGTTATCAATTTCTCTAAGTGTATCAGGGGAATTATGGGTCGATTCAGTTCCAAGTTATAAATGACAACTCAAAAGCCGCAGAAGTGTTTGAAGCTGGGAGCTGATGACGACATTATCATAAAAGCCTGCTCGTCCTTGCTTTTGTGGGTTTTTTTTTCTTTTTTGAGGGAAAGAGGGAGGGCAGGGAATGCTATCAAATGAAGAAGGGAAAATAAGGCTGAGAAATGACTTCAAGATTTCTTCACACAGCAGCAGGTCAGATGGCCAGGAAAGTGATCACTATTTTTAGTAATGTACCCTGAGGAGAGAGAGCTAGCTGGTTCTGCCCTGGCTATTGTTTCCAGAGTCTCCTAATTATCTTGTTTTACTGCACAATGGCCAAGCCAGTGCTGGAATATGCATATACTTATATTCTTTTACATTTTCTTGTGGTTCAATCAAAATAAGAGAAACACAAAGAAACTTGGAAACATTAGGTGCTTGGACAAACTACAATTCTGTAGAGCATATATTAAAGCATCCTAAACACCATGCGTCCGCTGAACTGCTTGACCAATGCACCAATTCCCAGAAGCAATTTTATGGGAATATTTAATAAAGAAGTAGGGGTTTTCTGATTTCATAATGTCTCAGGCTATCTCCTTAAAAGTCAATCAATCGGTCAGTATTTATTAGCTCTATATTAAATCCATCCTGAATGAAGTTATATATTCTAAGTAAGTGGAGTTTACTTAGAACTTACATAGAATGTATTAGAAATCATTGAGTATTTTTGGAAGCCGAAAGCAAAGGCTCTACTGTTAGTAATTTGAACCAGAAGTATGCTTTAAGATGAAAGCAATTGAAGTCATTTTCGAACTCTCCAGGGTATGCCATCAGTGGAGCCACTCCAAGTCAATATTGGATTTCTACTGTATAGTCAATATATCTGGGATTGGATTGGAAATGAAAATGTACACTGGTTCAAATCCAGAGGACTTAGAATTTCCACTAGCACTTGCATCAAAATCAGAGATCTGAGGGACTAAGGTGGCTTCTGAATTGTCAAGAACATGATTTGGTTCTTAAAAGCAGAAGCAAGTACAACCTTGTGCAACCCCCCCCAACCCCCCCAACACATACCACTTTCTCTTACTCTTTCTCTCTCTTTCTCCCTCCTTCTCCTTCCCTCCTCCTTCCATCTCCCAGACGTATATTAAATGCCCTTAGAAGATATATAAACAAATTTGATGTGGAAAATGCCCCTCTCCATTTTTCTCAAGCACTAGTGGAGTCATCCTAACCCACATCTCCTGCTTCTGCCTGTCCAAGCGACCTCTACCCACCCCCATTCCCACTGCCACTTGATTCATCAGGGAGAAACTTCTAGGCACTGTGCTTTCTACTGGATATGCAGGCCAGAAGCAGCAATCATGATGCATTTTGAGTTATGTTTAAGAGTTGACTAGATCCTTCTGTCTGGAGAATAAGAACTTATCTTGACATGGGCTTAGAACAGGTGAGCAGAAGTATTTCACGTTCAAGAGATAGTGAGTTAGAGGAACACCTTGAGTCAGATTTGGGAGGTGAATTCCAAGTATCCATCCTGAGTTAAGCTCTGGGTCAAGAAGTAATTGCCCTTATCAGTGGGCTTTTATTGTTGTTGTTGCTTTGTTTGATTTTTTTTGCATAAAAAAAACTTTTTGTAAACAAGGACACAGAATGACCCATTGCAATAATGATACCCACAAGAAGTATATTGGAAATGAACTTTACAACTTCGGGGAGGGGGGGAGGGGCATGCAGTTGTGGCAGGTGGGGGAGGGAAGGGATAGTGGGGAAGGGGTAACAATGATCTACAAGTAATATACTCATTGACTTACTCGTGAAACTGTAACCCTTCTGTATAGCATCTTTACAATAAAATAAATTTTTTAAAAAGCTTACATTTATAACTTCAAAAACCCTTATTATTGTTTAAATCATGTTTTACCTCATTGTTTCTGTAAAATTATTTTTAAAACAATTTTAACTTCAAATGGTTGTACGACATAACATGTCTATTTCTGTGTTGAGTGCATTCTATTCTGAGTCACCCCTGCCCTCATTCTCTTCCTCTTCCCCTAAACTAAGGTTTTTCACAATCTTTATTCCCTCCCATCATTGATTCCCACCAAGTATCCATTATCTCTGTTTTCATCTTTGCCTCATTTTAAAGAAAGTAACGATTCTTCCAAAGTAGCAACTCACGAGGAAATATGTACAAAATTCAATAAAATCCATTTTAATAGTCACTTTATGCTTTCTACAATGATTTTGCAAGCTCCTGGCTCCACATGGGGCTTTTATTAAAATTAGCAAGAATTAATGTGGGGTTGACCATTATCCCATGTTAAGCGTAAAAAGTAAAAGTCACTAGTGAGTAGCCACAAAAGAAACTGTCCTATCTTAGCTGCACTGAATACTGCTCCACGGGAAACGAGGCCTGCAGTCAATCTGGCCAAGATGAGAACTACGGAAGAATCTTCAAAGTTCTTTTGACATGCCTTCATGCAAACAGGCATGCCAATCCCACATTTTCAGTCAGTCTTTCACTGTTAACTACATGACTGAAGGAAATTACTTCACTTCTCTGAGTATTTAGTTTCTCATCTAAAAAGTGGCATGAAAACTAGTGACTATGTTTTACTAGCTTCCTGAACTCAGATGTATATTGATAAACTATAAACTCCAAATGGATATTGATTGCAGTTGCCATACTTCTTTCCAGAGGGATCAAAATCACAGATGAAGAAACAGAAGGATATCCCTCACTAACTCTGCCATCATTAAAATGATCAAATGGTCAGGCGAGATATAAATTTTCCACAAAAGATTTAGCTACAACAATAATTGTTGAAAACATGATAAATATATCATGAGGTTTGTTTCCTCCCTTCCATATCCAAGAAACCTAATTGAGTTAAATACGTTGGTCCTTGGAAACCTGACCTAGAATTATGCTGTCCTAACATAACCAGGCAAATTCAAACCTATTTTTAGTCTTCTACATTTTAATAGAATAAATTTATTGTGTAATGTCTTATTGGATAGAAGTAAGCCTGGAGTTTAAATTATTTAACATCTCACAATTCCTAAAGTCTATAAAAGTAGCTGTAGGGAAAAACAAATCAATGGGCTCTTTGCAGAGTGACGGTTTGTTGCTGGTAAGGGTTAACTTTAAATAGATTGCAGGTTACAGGGTTTGTTCTAATCATCCACAAAAAAAAAGAAAAAAAATGTAGACATTTTTCTTCATATGTATCTGGATTTGAGCAAATTTGTCCTTGAAATGTGGTATAAATATCCTGGGTCAAAAGGCTTTGTTAATTATTGAAGACAAAAAATGTCCTCAAGGGGCTCACAAACCAAAAGTCCCATGATGCAAAGCACTTTTTGAAGTTCATTCCATTTCACCAGGAATATAATGTATGTGCATAGTTAGTCTGTTCCCATTGAAATTGAATTCTGCTGCAAAATTGTGTCAAAACCTCTTGTATTAACTTTAGTTCTAGGCAGACAAAAGTTTTCAAAGCTGGCTTCGTGTATGTGACCTGTCATACAGGAACTTACAGCGTGGAGGAGGTCCTCGTTCTTGGTGAGTGCTACGTTGTCACTATCTCAAATTCACCATGATTTTTGAACAAGGAGCTCTGCATTTGGCAATTTGCTTTGTAAATTATACTGCCAGTTCTCAAGGCTAATAATATCTTTACTGAAAAGTAATATTAACTAGAACTGAGTAGTGAAACATCAAAGGATTTTTTGAGGTAAGTCTGTGATATTTAAAAGCAATAAACAAAGTCTACTTACCCCCAGTCCACCACAAGGTAATGAGGAAAAATACTTTTGAGAATCTTCACCTATAGGGTTAGAAAGAAAACATGAAAACATACAGGTTATAAATACAAATATAGTAGGTTTAGTAGAGGCATGTATTTATGCAAAATATTATGTCACATGGTAATTAACATTTGACTCAGAAAGACATTAATTATATTGAAGACAAACTTTCAGTAAAGTTAATGTCAGCGCAAACAGTCCTATCTATATGGACAGACGGGAAGCTCTCACAGCAAATGAATATAAATGTCACAGGTGAAATTTATTACAGCACATGAATAAACACATACAAATAAAATTTGGGTCCAATTTTTTAATTAACCTACACATTCATGTTGCCTATTATAATTTCAAAACTTTATAATTTCTGGGCAGTATCTCTGCCATTTACTGAATATATTTCTCCAGTGGTATTTTAAACCACAAAGTATATAAAACCATACATGGGCATTTTTAACTACTACAAATACTAAAATGTTATCTCAAATGTACTTACTTATTCTTAATTTATATTTCATTAAGTATTCTTATAAGCTATAAATAGCTGAATTTTCTTAAGATATAAAGTCAAGTACCCCGTAAGACTTTCAACATCCACAATTTTTTATACAAAACACTATAACAAAAGATAATACCATTTGGGAATCTGTATCAATGTAAATATAATAGTGATGTAAATATAAAAATTATCGGGGCTGGGAAGATGGCTCAGTGGTAGAGTGCTTGCCTTGCA
Source organism: Dipodomys ordii (assembly GCF_000151885.1). Lineage (NCBI taxonomy): Eukaryota > Metazoa > Chordata > Mammalia > Rodentia > Heteromyidae > Dipodomys > Dipodomys ordii. Next base: position 3,338,032 of record NW_012267288.1, read on the forward strand.
TGCCTGAGGCCCTGGATTCAATTCCTCAGCACCACATAAGCAAAAAGAAAAAAGCCAGAAGTGGCG
>NW_012267288.1:3338147-3345962 GCF_000151885.1 Dipodomys ordii
CAAAAAGAAAAAAGCCAGAAGTGGCGCTGTGGCTCAAGTGGTAGAGCGCTAGCCTTGAGCTGAAGAGCTGAGGGACAGCGCCCAGGCCCAGAGTTCAGGCTCCACGACTGGACCCAAAATAAAAAAAAATAATATATAAAAATTATCTTCTTTAAAAATATTTGCCACAGCAAGTGGCTTATGTCTAGATACTCAGGAGGCTAAGACCTGAGAACTGTGATTTGAGGCCGAGGCAGAAAATTCAACTCCATGTCTCAAGACTCCATCTCAAGTGGTAGAGAGCCAGCTGAGCTAGCAATGCCAAGCAAATGTCAGATACTGAGTTGAAAGCCTAGTACAGGAAAACAACAACAACAATAGCACAATGACATATGCCAAAATCATTGTGATATTCCCTACAACTGACATTTTATGGTTTTTGTAGTTATTTTATTAGCCTACACTTCAATTTTCTACATTTTCCACTTCATGATTAGAGATAACAATGCAAAAAACTCCTAAACCTCTAGCACTAAAATCTAATCTCTCAGTCAAGAGGGTCTGAAGATACTTAAATTAGTCATTCATCAGATTGGTGATAGAACCAGATAAAAATTTATCTTTCGGGATTGGGAAGGTGGCTCAGTGGTAGAGCGCTTGCCTTGCATGCATGAGGCCCTGGGTTCGATTCCTCAGCACCACATAAGCAAAAAGAAAAAAAGTCAGAAGTGGTGCTGTGGTTCAAGTGGTAGAGCGCTAGCCTTGAGCTGAAGAGCTGAGGGACAGCGCCCAGGCCCCATGGACCCTACCCCCCCCAAAAAAAATTTATCTTTCACCTACACCACTCATGTGTCTTAATAGGTGAAATAAACCACGTGGCCTGTCAATAAAAGTTTACATAGATTATATTGTCAGTGAAAAAGTTTGTTTTGGAAATAATAAATTATATTAGTTGATTTGTTAAATGTCATTACTAGCAGTTAGAAAATAGCAAAGAAAAAAGCATGGACAAAACAGATATATTTAGTTATATAAAGAGATCATCATAAAAGTATTAAACAATGAGGCTGTAGGTCAGAGACAAAGCACTTGCCTAGCATGCACAAAGTCATGGGTTCAGTCACCAGCATTATGAAAGGGAAGACTAACAACAATAAAAGGATGAGATATTACTGGGAAAAAATAGAGATAATAAGTCATAATGTTAAAAACTGGAATACTAGAAATCAGTAAGATGCTTCTAAAAACTGATGAGACATTACTGGGAAAAAATAGAGATAATAAGTCATAATGTTAAAAACTGGAATACTAGAAATCAGTAAGATGCTTCTAAAAACTTTAAGATGACAGTATGCAGAAGGTAGATTTCCTTGAGATACTGCTTTTACTTCAAATGTGCTAGACCTGGAGCTTGAACTTAAGGACCAGACTTTTGTGTTCAAGGCTAGGGTTCTACCACTTGAGCCATAACTCCACTTACAGGATAAGAGTCTCATGGACATACCTGCCCAGGCTGGGTTCAAACTACATTCCTCAGATCTCAGCTTCTTGAGTAGCTAAGATTACAGGAGTAAGCCAAAGGCAACTGCAAGCTTGTCTTTTTATTTACTTCTAAGAGTAGGTTGGAGCTGGCATGTTTGGGTGAAAAGTCATGATCCTGGCTTGATATTGCTTTTAACAAGGATATTTTTGTAACCTTGAATATGTTACAAGAATAAAACCATTGGTTACTTGGGAATTCAAATATGTACTCTGATATCTAAAGTTTGTTTTCATGATTATCTAAGAGATGAAAATAATATTACTATATAATAAAAATGTTAAGACTAATTAAAAAGACTAAATCTTGTTTCCCAACCCTGATAGCCATATAAGACTGAGAAATCACTTGGTATGTGACAAGATGGACAATCATACTTCTTATTGACTGCTCACAGCCTTCTGACTGTATTGATAATTTTGTATGGCCTATACTGATATTAAAATACCTAAATGGTCCTTGGTATGAAAAAGGTTCCCTGACATTGAATTAAGAGAATTAAAAAAATATAAGTGATATGCTTCTTAGGGTAAATTTACTTAGTAATGTTTACATACCAATACAAAACAGACAAACGAGAATTTAAATTTAGTTATATGCAAAACATTTTAAATTTGTTACAATCACTTTTTTTGTTAACAGCACTGCATTTTTTATCAATAAAATGGTGTAATTTGGCTCATCACATCATAAAAGGAACTGGTAATAAGAGTGATAGGAATGTTAATGTTAAGGAAAACCTTGTAACAGAAATGATTGGACAAAATGTTTTCAAAATGCCTCCACACAAAGTTAGAAGTATTTAAAGAGATAAATGGTGCCTACTTTACAAACTAATACACAGATATCTAATGACTGATAGGTCCAGGCACTAAATTTTCATTTAAATCCTTCTCCTAGCTCTAAAATTTAACTATCAAGAGTATAATGTTCAATTTAACTCAGAACTGATATCTCTTTCATGTGTTGGGAAGGATTGAGTGAGGTATAGGAGTGAGAGGAATGTATAAAGAAAAAACAAGTCTTGATCAGCTTCAACCAACATTTAGAAAAAAATAAACAGTCAAGGGGCAGGGGAGCGCAAGGGAAAGTGGTAGAAAACAAGGAAGAGAGTAACATTGACAAGAAATGTATTTATTATCTTACTTATGGAACTGTAATTCCTCTGTACATCACCTTCTCAATAAAATGAAATAAAATATTTTTTAGGAAGTAAATAAAAAGACAAGTTAGTACCAGTTGCTTACTCCTATAATCCTAGCTACCCTGGATGCTGATATCTAAGGATGGTTGATCAACACCTGCCCTGGCAGGAAAGTCTGTGAAACTCCAATTAACTACCAAAGAGCTAGAAATGGAGTTGGTGGCTCAAATGGTAGACCATGAGCCTTGAGCACAACTGTTTAGGGATAGTGTCCAGGTCCTGAGTTCAAGCCCCCAAGACCAGCACTAATAATAATAATAATAACAATAAACAAGAGTTCCAATTTTAGAAAGAGCAAAAAGTAACTTTTAAATAGAATGGGATAATTCACTAGAACTAAGAAGAAAGACTATCAACTAACTACATGTTTGAATCCAACCGAAAAGTCGAAGCTGTTCAGATGTATTTTCAAAGTTGACCTTCATGTTTGAACTAAGGCTTCAAAAAATGCAACAGATGAGTGTATTCACAGTGTTGCCCAGATCACTGAGCACTATCTGTTATCTATGAAATTCTACATGTATATAAGATCTAACTCTATAGTCATCAATTTTAAAAATATTATTTCTATTAATTAAAATTAATCAGATGAAAAGTGAATTTATTTATTGTAAAGTGTTAGAAATCGAATCAACAGTACTTAGTACTTTCACCATGATTGCACATGTACCTTTGTCAAGTTCCAAATTATATATTGGAATTAATTTTAAATCCATCAATGTTAAAATGATACATATTTTAATATTTTTATTAAAGTGAGTTCATTTGGAATTGTCAAATTTCTTTAATAAAAATAACACTTGCATGTTACAGAAAAGTTTATTTTTGTCCAAGATTAGATTTAATTTTCTTACTAAATAGGTAGATCTTGCTCTTAGAATGTGGAATACTTGTTTAGTGACATCTTTTAAGAAAGAATGTATATGTTTATATTTATAAATTGTTTAATTCTAATTCATTCAAATAAAATCCAAGAATACCTAGTCATATGATTCCATTGATTTATACCTTGGGACCAGAGTTAAAAACAAATTAGGGAAGATTTTTTTCTTTATTGTTCTTTCTCTTTCTTTTCCTTTCTTTCTTTCTTTCTTTCTTTTTTCTTTCTTTTTTCTTTCCTTCTACTTTCTTTCTCTCTCTTTTTTCTCCCTCCCTCCCTCCCTTCCTTCACTTCCTTCCTTCCTTCTTTCCTTCCTTCCTTCCTTCCTTTTCTTTCCTTTCTTTCATTCTTTCTTCCTTCTTCCCTCCCTATCTTCCTCCTTCTCTGCCTCCTCCCTCTCTCTTTGCATCAATACTGGAGCTTGAATTCAGGACCTGGGTGCGTTCACTCTGTTTACTTTTTCTGAAGGCTGGTGTTTTACCTTTTTAGCCATAGCTTCACTCTAGTTTTTTGGTGGTTAACTGTTGATAAGAACTTCATGAACTTTCTTACCCTGGCCATGCTGGTTTTGGACCAAGATTTTTCAGATCTCTGCTTCCTGAATAGCTAGGATTTACAAGTGTGAGCCACTGGTGCCTGGATTCTTTTAACTAAATTAAAATTTATTCACATGGACATATCCCTGTGTTTAAATTCTTAAGTATTTTGACTTTATCAAACTATGAAAATTAAAATGTCTAGTTTACTTCATCTTTGTAGTTGGGTGGGTGGGACGATTAATTGATGTTAAAAATATTTATAACAGAGTGCCCACAGCAAAAAAGGAGATGTATTTTATATAAAGGAACTGCACACACAGACATTGTTTTCTTCCAAGATTCATGAGCCAGGCATAGTGGCACAGGCTTGTGATCCCAATGCTTGGGAGGCTAAGGTAGGAGGATCATGTGCTGAGTTGCACAGTGAAACTTTCCCTCAGCTACTACACCTAACCTGACCACATACATTTTTGAGAACACATTTCCACTCACAGGCCTTCACTACATGGATCTGGGGATACGAGGCACTCATTCGTAAAAAGCAGATGGTGTTTTCATAGATAATCGCTAACTTTTCCTTGTAATTGTTTTCACCTTGCTTATCTATTACAAGTCATATAAACATCTCTCAAATTGTTAGGCTCAGTTAACATAAATAATTCATGAAATAATAGTGTACTAATTGAAAAAGTTCAATCAATTTGAACTGACTCAATAAGGTCTGTTTGAAAAAAAAAGGACAAGAAATAGTTTTACCATACCCTTGTTCCTAAAGATACCTAAAATATAATCATTTCACATATATTTCTGTGTAATGTACTGTTGTTCAATTATAAAAGGTTATTACAAAATATGATTGTGTCAACTGTTTTTTTATCTTTTTGCACATTTATTTTTAATCATTGTTACCCTATCCCTCATTATCTCCCACTAATGCTTTTTTGAATCTGTTGCTTCAACATATTTATATGAAACTTATATAAAGCCCTGAAATTAAAAATTTATTTTGAAGACTTGTACCATTTATTATGTTATTTAATTCCATTAAGTAAGGCATACATTAAATAGATTATAAAAGATTTTAAAAGGTAGTATTCTAGGCATGCATAGTAATAAGTTTTCAATGAAAATAATGTGTACTGTTATCTTTCTGTGTTAAGATCATAGGAAAAAAACCCTGAAACACACACACACACACACACACACACACACAAGAGAAAGTTAAAGATCCATTTGCATAAGTGAATGAAAAACTCCTCTGTCTTTCAGTTTAAGTATATAAGCAAACAAATTGGACAATGCATATAATCCCTATTAGCAAAAACACACCATAAAACTGCCTTTCAAATGGTAGCTAATTTTAAAGTAAACATCCTAGAAAAGACATGTGTTGTCTTTTTCAAGTACAGAAATTTCTTAATCTGCATTGATTTCTGTGGTACTTAACTTGTTCCACAGCGCAAGGCGGTTGGAAAAAAACTGATTTCTTTGTCACACTACTTGCCAAGTATTTTGAACTGACACTAGCACTGACTAATGATAGTTTTGGAATGTGCTGTTCTCAGTAGAATGGAGGCCCATACAGACCTAGAAGTATCCTGGGGTCCAGCTTCTGTCCATCCAGGGGGCTGGTGCCATACAACAGTGAGTGATGTTCAGAATGAATAAGCTGTATTTCCTCCAGGCTGGCTTTTCGACCTTGAATTCGCTGAAAGAAAACAACAGAAACCCACGGTCCTCCACTGACAATATTTAGAAGAAAATGAGACTTCGAGTAACATTTAAGATGATTAATAATGGGCTGAGTTTCATCATGCAGGAATGTGACACTGATTTGCTTGGTAAAGGACCATAATAATACATGAAAAATGAGCGTATGCAATGTTCAGATCCAATGGGATTGCTTATGCCTAAACAGACAATTTCACATAATGCATACGCTTTTTGGCATAAAGAGTAAATCTATAACAAAGAAAGTATTACTTGACTCTTGGAAAACTCACAGTTTCAAAGCAGGCTACAGTTTTCCAATAAACAAATTTGTTATGATCTTATTTTACACTTACTTGAAGAGGTTGCAACAAATCACTTATTTTTCATTAACATAAAAATACCATTATAGTTTAATGTATTGGATTATCATTATCATAACTATGCAAATTCCTTCATGTGTGTACTTCTTGTAGAGACATTATTCTGAACTGATGTTTCCCAAAGCAGGTCCCCTGGGATTCACAGCAGTTCGGGATCTGTTTATCAACCCAATGGGGGTAAGGTCAGTACATAAATTTAGAGCAAATATTTAGAAACTTTCAGGGCTATTTGACAGATTTTTCCAACATTTTTTGGAATCTAATGAAATCTTCTATGCCTTCAATTTGAATTTTACTTTGTAGCATTTCATTTTAAATGGATTTTAATACGTGTTAATTTATGACAGATTGGAAACTAGGCAGGGACAAAAATCACTATGCAACCAGTGACAATTGGGGACATTCTAGACTCGATCTTTTCACTTTTTTCTTTCTTTCTTTTTAAATTTTTAACACTTAAGAGAGGCAGACATGCACTCCGCCTAACAAAGAATGGTCCTTCCTCCTAGACAGATCTGTGTGGTCATTAAACCTTAATTAGCCAACATGTGAAGTATTTTTCCTAGTCACATTTCTCAGCACATCCGTGAGTCCAATACACCATGAAACTTTTGGAAATTGTCACATTTCCCCAAAACAACATATTTCCCTCAAAGAACATATCACCAAAAGTCAGAAAGGTGATATTTAAAGTAGAGAACTGTAGTCAAATTCAAAGAGAATATGTGCAGGTAATGATTTCCCTCCAGGTTAATGACCAAGGATGCACCAGTTGACTTGAAAACACTCCTGTCTTTTTTTTTTTATTGTTTAAACAGGGATACAGTTTGATCCTTTGCAACAATGAGATGTACAAGACCCTATGTCGAAAAACAAACTTTACAATTTAGGTGCGGTTGGGAGGGGGGAGTGTAGTTGTGGAGATGGGAGGGAAGGGATGGTAGGGGGAAAACAAAGAGGAGACGACAATGCTTGATAAGGAATGTACTCATTACCTTGCTCGTGTAACTGTAACCCCTCCTCTGTACGGTATTCTCACAATAAAATGCTTATTAAAAATTCAAAAAAGAAACACTCCTGTCTAAGGACCAGGACAATCCCAGATTTAGCCTCCCTCTATAAGGTGATGGGTCTGCTGGCAGACTGCTGAACGTTCTGTGGTTCACTGAGGGGACAGTTGGAAAAATTTCTATATGCAGACACTCAGGGCTTACTGGACAGGAGGCAGGGCTGTGTTTGTCATTAAAATAAATGATCAAGTCACAGTGAGGGAGGAATAGAGGATGTCTAAAGGGCAAACAGGAGAGTGATATAAAGCAGAAACTTCTAAAGATTGCCTGTATGTGCCAAATAAACAAACAAATACTTGTGGAATTTTCATTGCTATTGTCTTCAAGTGCCCTAATTTTGACATGATTACTCAGCATTGTATAATCTGATTTAAATTTCCAGGGAAAAAGAATATTATTAAAGAAATTACAGAGGCTGGGAAGGTGGCTCAGTGGTAGAGCGCTTGCCTTGCATGCATGAGGCCCTGGGTTCAATTCCTCAGCACCACATAAGCAAAAAGAAAAAAGCTG
>NW_012267288.1:3346217-3488083 GCF_000151885.1 Dipodomys ordii
AAGGAAGGAAGGAAGGAAGGAAGGAAGGAAGGAAGGGTTGGGAAGGTGGCTCAGTGGTAGAGCACTTGCCTTGCATGCATGAGGCCCTGGGTTCAATTCCCCAGCACCACATAAGCAGAAAAAAAAGCTGGAAGTGGTGCTGTGGCTCAAGTGGTAGAGCGCTAGCCTTGAGCTGAAGAGCTGAGGGACAATGCCCAGGCCCAGAGTTCAGGTCCCATGAGCGGACCCGAAAAAAAAAAAAAAGAAAGAAATTACACTCAAGTTGGTAAGATGGGAATTCTCCATGAAGAGGACCAAAGTAAATGTAAGGATGGCTTTGTGGTCAGTTGTTATTCAGATCAGCACACCAATATTGTACTATATGCTTTACATATAAACATGGAATATGGAAAAATTTCTAAAGACCAGAACCACCAAAGAAGGAGAATGACAATACAAAATAAAATGAGCAGTAGAAAGTCGAAAGTCACCATGATAGGGAAATTTTAAATGCAAGATTTCAGTGGCTGGAAAATCCTTCGAGATACTAACGGTAAGTCCATGTTTGAATCATCTCAAGTTGGAAAGAAAAGAGCACCAGAAAGCAGACTGTGACAACTAGCCTACAGTGTGTAATGAACACTGAAATAAAAGGGATTTTTTTTTTTTGGTCAGTCGTGGGGCTTAAACTCTGGGCCTGGGTGCTGTTCCTGCGCTCTTCAGCTCAAGGCGAGCTCTCTACCACTAGAGCCACAGTGCCACTTTGAGTATTCTAGTGGTTTATTAGAGATAAGAGTCCACATAGAGCTCCCCTATAACCCAGCAATTCCACTTTTGGGCATTTACCAGAATGATCACAAACAAGACCATACTACAGCTACCAGCACAACTATGTTTATTGCAGCATTATTTACCATAGCTAAGATATGGAACCAACCCAGATGCCCCTCAGTAGATGAATGGATCAAGAAAATGTGGCATATATACACAATGGAATTCTATGCCTCCATCAGAAAGAATGACATTGCCCCATTTGTTAGGAAATGGAAAGACTTGGAAAAAATTATATTAAGTGAAGTAAGCCAGGCCCAAAGAAACATAGGTCCCATGGTTTCCCTTATTTGCAATAACTAGTATACGTCTAAGACAAGCAGAAACTGTCAGACAAGTTGATGTTAGGCAAAATGAACCCCAAGATAAGGATTCAAATGCTTTTTTTCTTTCTTGTGATTGTTTCCAACATATTTATAAGATGATTTCTTTGTTGCTTTGTATGCACCTCCCCCAGGGTATAAGCCCTGCTTTCACTGTATTTGATGTTGGTATAATTTGGGGGGGGAAGGGCAAAAACAAACCGTTTAAATAGGGATACAGGTGGACCCATTACAACAATGAGATATACAAGTCGTTATGTTGAAAACGAACTTTACAACTTTGGTGGGATAGGGGGTGGGAGGTGGGGGTGGTGGGAGGTTAGTGGTAGGGAGGTGTGGGGGTGGGGGGTGGAGAGGGGAAGGGATGGTATGGGGAAACAAAGGAGGAGGCAACAATGCTTGATAAGAAACGTACTCACTATCTTCCATGGAATTGTAACCCCTCTGTATGGTATTTTCACATTTTTTTTAAAGAGTCTCACAGATTTTCCTGTCCAGGCTGGCTTTCAACCATGATCGGCAGATCTCAGCCTCCTGAGTGGCTAGGATTACAGGCGTGAACCATCGGTGCCCAGCATAAAAGGGATTTTTAGCTCTCATTTCTATGGGTCTATGACATCCTTCCCCACTACTATCACTGACAGTGAAACATTGATAATGTGAGACAATGGCAGAGCCTTGTTTTGACTACAGTTCCATCATAAACTTTCCTTGAATTCCCCACCCCTTCTCCTTTGATAGATCTCAATTGAATTTTTTAAATCAGTATTGGTAAATATTTATGTTTCACTCACTACTCATATAAATTTACATATCACATACTTCCACGTTGGTCTCAAGTATTTTTCGTATTCACCCACAATCCCATAGCCTTCCAGCTGAATGATCAATCACACGTTTGAACCATGATCCGGTAACAAGATTCACTGTAATAGACAGTAGCACAAGTGCTAGTGAATCCTGAGAGGATACCTGTTGAGCCCACTCATCCAGTGCTAGCCGTGAGCAGCTGGCCCAGCTTTGCAGCCCTGGCTTATTCTGAGCACCTCTAGACTTCACTTCACCATTAAAATGTACCTGTTCCTAAATTTTTACTTTGTTTTCTCTTTCTTCTTCCTCTCTTACGACCTCTGGACTCTCACAAAATATTTTAAATTAGCTTATTGAAATATTGTAGTCAGTACTTATTGAAAAACAGTTATATGTGACATGGGATATGAAAAGTATTCTTTTTTATATACTTTTTTTTTCTTTTTGGTCCTGAGGCTTGCACTCAGGGCCTGGGCACTGCCTCTGAGCTTTTGTGCTCAAGGTAAGGACTTCTACACACACTGAGCTACTGCAACTCCATTTCCAGCTTTTTGGTAGTTAATTAGGGCTAAAAGTCTTATCAGTTTTCCTGCCCAGGCTAGCTAGTAACTGCAATCCTCACATCTCAGACTCCTGAATAGCTGGGATTATAGGCATGAGCCACCAGGGCCCAGTTTATACATTTTTTTTTGAGTCAGAATCTCTTTATGTAGCCCAAACTGGCCTTAAACTTGATATCATATCTTATCCTTCATATATATCTATATACACATACATATACACATGCCTATATATAAATATATATAGATACATATATGTACATGTTCTTGTACAAAAGAGTTGCCATACAAGTAGTTTATCCTGCTTGAGTTTTGTGATTATAGGTAAATGCTACCATATCCCAGAAAGAAGTATTTTTGGGGGGAATACTGGGGTTTGAACTCAGAACCTCCTATTACTGAGCAGACTCTCTACCACTTAAATGACATTCTCACTCTTTTTGCTTTAGCTATTTTTCAAATAAAGTTTCATGCATTTTGCTTAGGCTGGCCTAGACTATAATTCCCCCTATTTAAATAAATAAGTTGACAGGCCCAGCGCTTTTTTATAAGATGAAGTCTCACTAACTTTGTTTGCCCGAGGCAGACTCACACTTTGATCCTGCTGCCTCCCCAGTAGATAGAATTATAAATTTGCCCCATCAGGCCAAGCAAGTACTTCTTTTGTTTCTGCAGCTGATAAAAGAGCAAGCTCTACCAAGATAGGATTTATTTCCACAAAAAGAGAGTAAAGAAATCAGCAACATTCCCACCTATAAGAAGGATTAGAAGAAAGAATATTTTGAGATTTGTATTTCACAGAGTCATTACTAAGGGAACTCAATGTATGACTAAGCTAAGAATTCTGACAGTTTAACTCCCTTCTTTCCTTCCTCCTTCCTTCCTTCCTTCTTTCTTTTTCTTCCTCTTATCTTTATTCTTTCTTTCCTTCCATCTCTTTCTTTCTTTTCCTTCCTTCCATCTTTCTTTCCTTCCTCCCTCCCTCCCTTCCTTCCTAATTCCCTCCCTCCCTCCCTCCCTCTCCCTCCCTTCCTTCCTTCCTTCTTTCCTTCCTTCCTTACTTCCTTCTTCCCTCCCTCCCTCCCTTCCTTCCTTCCTCCCTTCGTTCCTTCCTTCCTTGTCTCCTTTTTCTTTCTTCCTTTATTTTGTAGCACACAGTTTATTCTTCAGTAGTTTCATTCTACAAATGCTTTCATCAAATGCTTTCAATCTGTCACCTTCAACTTTCTTCTAATATGCAGATCGCTAACAGCTCCCATTTTTCATTTAGTTGTTCATTTGCTTCTGTTCAAATATAGATATTCTCATTTTATTCCTTCTCCTATTTTCTACTTCCTGTGTACTCTTAATTCCTTCATTTCTTTCTCAAGATGATTTCTACAGTCAAAGGTCAGAAGCATAATGAGTCACAAAATAGAGTAAAGTGCCCTGATAATCTTAATTTAGGGATCCACTGGTTTCCGTTCTCAGAGATACTTAGTCTGCCAGATGTCTATGTAGAGTTATCTATGATATGCTGACCAAAATGATTTTTGAGAATTCTGAGCATGCTGGAACACTCAATACTTAAAAAGGAAGAAATTCATCTGGGGAGTTCTTGTGAGATACAAACACGGATCTAGAATAATTTACCAGTATGGGCCTCAGAACAAAAGCTTATAGCTCTGCCTATATCCTCTTAATAAAGAAGCCTTGTGAGATAGGACAGTGTTCCTTTTGAGTGATTCCTTGTGACTTGGGCTCAGTATCTTTCCTGGGAATACAAAGGAGCTAATGCTCAACCAGTACTCACTTGCTTAGAAATATGATTGCAGTCAGTCCAGGCCCCTAAACAGTTTCTATTCAGGATAAAAGTTTGAATCAAGTCATTAAAAATTACCATATCATTGAGTCTCACAACACACCACGAATCTTTCCTGAAGAAATAGTCTCTCTGAAATAAAGCCGTTAATGCAAACTGATTATAGAAGGAATGTTCTGAACATGATCTACAAAGTCATACTGTGACAGGATAAAACACAGTCTAACCCACACCCACCCACACACAGAGCACACACACGGTATACATTCATTTTTTTTTCTGCCAGGGAACAGGGAAAAAAGGAAAGAGTTCTATTCCTTCCCCTCCTGTGTTCAAAGCCTGGATTGAGGCCAGTGTCCTAATCAGTTCTCATTGGCCCTGGAGGAATCAGAACCTTTTGTAAAATATAATAAAGGGCATAAAATCATGATAAAATGCATGAAAAAGCAATGCCTTTGGTTAGGGAACTAGAAATAATTTAGCAGAACAGATGGATTGCGTTGGTTTGGTATTACTGAGGACATGAAAGGGCTCATTTTGTGGCGGTTCCAAACTAAGAGAAAACGTCCAACTTAAATTTGTCAACTCAAAGTACCTGACTCCACTGGGGAGACTCCATTTTCTTTAATCATTTTCAAAGTACTGACATAGTCGGCAAGAATTTCTACTGAAATATCTCATTTTCTGCAAATATTTCATCCACTATCCCTAAATAGAAAGACTGCATTTTCATTTTTTTTCCCAGAAATCCACAGAACCACAAGTATTTGGTTTTTTTTATTGATTATAAATGACATATTGGTGTTAATATTACCTGGTGTTATAAATATCATACTTACTATTTAATGAGTCAAGTCATGGCCTATTGATTATTCCTGATGCGCTGATTTTCCTGCTCTTATACAAATACTGTATAACAATATTATTTCTCATAGCCAATATGCTATGATTCTTTCTGACTATTCTCCCCACCTACATAATTTCTTTTCCTATTGATGGAAAATGACAACCTAAAGCACTCACCTTCCCCTTGACAGCCTTATCTTCAAACTGTCCTCGCTGTAGAACCTACTGAACCATCTCCCTTTCCCTTCCCCTTGAATAAACACACCAATGGTCTTAGAAGAGAGCCTGAGACCAAGGCCACGTCTGATGCTGATGCCCCTGATGAACACTGAGGCTGTTAAGACCTTGAAAGTCCTCAGTCAAAATAATATTGCTGGGCTGGGATGTAGCTCAGTGGCAAAGCGCTTGCCTAGCAAGTGCAACGTCCTGGGTTCGATCCCCAGTACCAAAAAAGGAAAGACAAAAAATAATAATAATATTGCTCACCCACCCCTGCCTCTATCTTACCCAACTTCCATCTGCCTCCTAGTGACTTGACTCTGCTTAATTTTTAAAGAGTTACTGTAAGGGTTGGGGGCATTTCCCCTTCAGCCATGCTGAAGGAGACTTCCCTGAATAAAATCAGTTCGTCTGTTGAGCTTGCTTTCTTCCCTTTATTCTGATACCTTCATGACTCAGTTTCCTTACACCTGTCCCCATCAATGTGTAATACCTCTTCTCCTTGAGATTGTCCTCAGGAAGTGAAGTATAAGAAGGAAAGAAACCATGAAGCAGGCGGGAAGACTACCACACTTTTGGTTCTTTCTCTTGGCCACATGGAAAGAAAAGGCATTGTGAGTTAGACATCTTGAATTCTAGTTCCAATTCTTGCCTAGACTTAGCATGCCTAAAGCTAAAACATGACTATAGGCTTCTATTTCAATGAATTATTTTGAAGTTTGTTTTTAGCATTAAATGATACGATTCCATGGTTTAAAACAAAACCAATGAAAATTCAGAATACACTTTGCTTTGATTCATAAATTTTTTAGACAAATATAAATGCAGTGATTAAAAGAGAAATTTCACAAGAAGACAACTCTACCTTGAAGCACATTTCTTGTAAAAGAAATCACCACTTAAAATTGGGCAACTTTTTCAGAGCTTATATTCCTATTTTATGGCATCTAAAACATACTTTTTTTTTCTTTTTGCTGGACCTGGGGCTTGGACTCAAGGCCTGAGGGCTGTCCCTGAACTTTTTTTTTTTTTTATTAAGGCTAGAACTCTACCACCTGAGCCACATTGCCACTTCCAGCTTTTTCTGAAAAGTTAATTGGAGATAAGAGTCTCACAGATTTTCCTGGCCAGGCTGGCTTCCAAACAGTGATCTTTAGATCTCAGCCTCCGGAGTATCTAGGATTACAGGTGTCAGCTGTGAGCTACTAGCACCCAGCTACTTTCCCAAATTCATAAATATCTTTGGGTATGGCACTCCTCTGTTTATCTATATGTTCATTTGTTCTGTCATTCTGGGATTTAACTCAGCTTGTACAAGGCAAGAGCTCTCCCGCTGAGCTATATCCCCAGCCTGCCCTTCTGAGTTAATACCACCCTGTCTCTCAGGTAAATGCTCACTTCTGTTGCTCTCATTTCCAACTATTTGACCTTGTTGCCTGTTTCCCTCTACTTTGTTGAGTCCATATTAACAATTTTAATTTTTGTTAAAGTAGTCATTAATATCAACTCTGTCTTGGTATGCTTCCTAGGTCCAGAGCTTCTAATTAACCTTGTTTGGGCACAACCATCCAAAAGCTTTTAATAGTCAACCTAGATAAGGAACCATATACAAATGAATTCAACATTGCCACTGTGTGACCATCATTTGGAACTATGGCATAATTAAAATAATAATATGAGGAGTTCTTTCTTGTTTTCAAAATATTAAGTACCTCCCACTTGTCTTAAATATTATTACTTGTTCACTCATTAGTATTTATTTTAAAATATCTCAATAGAGTATTTTCTAATACATTTCTGAAAAACAGCAAATAACATTCAATATTAAAGATTCTGGAGAGGTAATAAGTATATAGATATATATGAATATATATATTCATATATATATATATCTCACATCTCATATATATAGTGTCCATATATACACAATACAAATTATCTATGTAATATAACATGTATACTTATCTATGATAATATGCAATATATAATACATATAATATATACTATATATTTTAAGACTTTTTTACATTGTATGTGTGTGTATATGTGTGTGTGTGTGTATGTGTATGTGTATATACCAGTCCTGGGACTTGTACTCAGGGCTTGAGTGCTGTCCTTGAGCTTTTTTTTTGCTCAAGACTAGTGTTCTACCACTTAAGCCATAGTTCTTATTCTGACTTTTTGGTGGTTAGAGATCAGAGTCTCATAGACTTTCATCTTCGGGCTGGCTAAGAACAATGATCAACAGATCTCAGCCTCCTAAGTAGCTAGGATTACAGGTTTGTGTCACCAGCACCCAGATTTCTTGATTTTTAAATTATTATGTTCATGGGGGGGTGAAGCCATCACTTAGTTGAGCTAAGTTGTCACGAGTTTATGCAACTGAATTTCTTGCCTTGTACATATTTTAAAAATATGACAACTGTTTTAATGGATTGGTTTAATGTGTTAGTATTAGCATTTTTAACATAGTAGTGGCATATACAACTAAATTCCTTGCAATAAATATTTTGTTACTTGAGCACTATAGTTTTTAAATGGCTAAAAGATGTGTAACTATTCATTTTTATGAAAAAAGCCTTAGTGTTGCTTTGCTTGGACTTTTTATTTCTGTATTAGTTCCTTTGTAACAGAATTTTTAAAGTTCTAAACCCCCTAAGTTTGAATATAAGCTACAGAGTCACTTTGATGTCTTTCTCTGGCTGGGCCCACTTGCTGAGAAATACAAATGTCTCAGCCCAGTAGTACATGTACCCTGGTTTTCCCATCACATCTCAACAATTTGCACACACAGCTCCCCTATACCACAACATCCTTATAACGATTTACAGGACTTCTTGAGTTTCTTACTGTGTGGTTAGATTCTAATACACAAACACATTTTAAAAAGTTTTTGTGCAAAACCAAACGAAACAGTAAGCTGTTATGTGCTGCCATCTAGTTAGACTACTCTATAAAACAAATGTTTAATTGAATTTCCATGAGCTGGCGAATTCAACACTTTGCAATCTTGATGTCAAAAAACCTGTGCATTCCAAAAGTGTTTCTCCATGAATTAATAAATTTCCTTATGTGAATTTGAAAAGGGAATTGTTATGTCACTAGAGAGTTGCAGGGAAATGCTCTGGCCCCAAGCTGTGGGGCATCTTAGGACCTTATGCTCAACTTGCTCTCCACTTTTCTCCTTAGAACTGCTGAGAAATCCCAGAAGGGCCAACAGTAGCTTGGTTTCATGTCCCAGAATTGTTTGGTAATTACTTTGTGTTGGCACTTGAATAAAAGAGTTAAAACATTTCAGCACAGTATGTTGCTTAAGGTTTTTAACTTAAGAATTAAAGCGAAACAAAGTTATTCAATATTAGTCACAAAGAGGCAATGCAAATTCCACATAATGTGTAATCCAACTAAAGCATTCTAAAATGTTATTATTCCCCCAAACAAATGTGAGAGCAAGCAAATGTCTGTGGGTGGCTTGGTGGGGCTGGGAGTCAGGAACACTTCTGGAAAAACAACTGCAAATACATTTCTAACAGATGATGGGTCAATCTTATGTGTGGGGTGTGTGTGTGTGTGTGTGTGTGTGTGTGCTTATCTGTCTGCACACTAAAAAGTGCATTCCTTCTTTCCTCAGGAGCACCCACACACACGTTTGCAAACTAGGCTACCTAAAGACAGCCTATATCTGAAGAGGACTCCAAAAGTCCCCTCCAGATCTATTTCTCATGGTGACCAGAAAGCTGCTGGTTTTGGTTTTTTGTTTTCAACAAAGTCACTAACCAAAATATGAATGATTCAATAGGGGGAAAAATTAAATGGTATTGGGATGAAGGACTGCTAACCGCCTCAATGCTTTTAAAACAGTGCCACATCATGCTAAAAGAAGTTAACCCTTGTAATCTAATATAATAAGCAATAAAGTTTTCTCTGGCTGTTAATCAGGAGTAGTTAGGAGGGCATTTTATGCTATACTTTACAAATTAAGAGCAAGACATCCTAAAATGTTAGTCTATTCATGAGCAGAGCGTGTTAATAGCACAAAGGAACTTACCTATTTTTATTTCATACAGCATTAAAACTGGAATATATCATAGCACATACCCTGCCTAACTAACCCTTACATCTACACATGAGAAAACCAATCATCACCAAAGCTAAATGATTTGATGGAAGCACACAGATATCGAATGAAAGAATAAGGTTAAAGATTTAACCTCATTGGAACAAATTCCTATGAAGGAATACATTTTGATTAGCTGGATACTTTGCTAAATGAATCAATATAATACAAAAGTTTGATTTGTGGATCAATCTATTATTTTGAAATGACAGAGTCCATGTACTGTTTTCAAAATATCATCTCTTTTTGTTATTTTACTGTTATTTTGTCATTGCAAAATTGACAGCTGCATTGGCTAAGGAAAGCTGACTTTTATCTGTGTGATTCAGAAGTAAAAAATTCCTATCTTTTGCCCCAGGGAAATTCTAGCCCCAATATACAAAAGGAACATGAATAAAGACAAGAGAGAGCGGAGGAGAGTTTTTCAACACAAGATAAGAGATACTTTCTCTTTCACACTCCTCTTTCCCCTAATTCACAACGGCTCCAATTCTTACAAAGTTAGGCAAATTTACAAAATAATTATTAGATCGCTTGAATACTGAATAGTGGTATAGATTCTATGACTTCTGAGTAGCTGGTTTGAAATGCTCTTATAATCTCTTTTACATTCTTCCCTGCTGTTCAGGGGAAAATAAATGGAGAAAAGAAAACTGTTTGTTAAAAACTCCCTTGGGCTGGGAAGTTGACTCAGTGGTAAAGTGCTTGCCTTGCATGCATGAGGCCCTGGGTTCCATTCCTCAGCACTACATAAGCAGAAAAAAAAGTTGGAAGTGGTGCTGTGGCTCAAGTGGTAGAGTGCTAGCCTTGAGCTGAATTGCTGAGGGACAGCGCCCAGGCCCATAGTTCAGCCCCAATGACCAACAAAAACAAAAACAAAAACACTCTCTTGCTAGGCGCTAGTGGCTCATGCCTGTACTCTAAACTACTCAGGAGGCTGAGATTTGAGAATGGAGTTTCAAAGCCAGTGCAGGCAGTAAAGGCCATGAAACTTATGTCCAATAATCCACCAGAAAACTAGAGGAGGCACTGTGCTCAAGTGGTAGAGTGCTTGCTGAAGAGCTGAGGGATAGCGCCCAGACCCACAGTTCAAGCACCAGGACCAACAAAACAAACAAAAACCTCCTTTTGTTTCTGTTTTATCTTTCTTTTCCTTTTGTTTATATCTTTTTTTTATTGTGAAAATACCATGCAGAGGGGTTACAATTACATGGGCAAGGTAATGAGTACATTTCTTATCAAGCATTGTAGCCTCCTCCTTTGTTTGCCCTTCCCATCCCTTCCCATCTCCCACCCCGCCACACCCCCACACCTCTGGCCAAAGTTGTAAAGTTCGTTTTTCGACTTAATGACTTGTACATCTCAATATTGCAATGGGTCCACCTGAATCCCTATTTAAACGATTTGTTTTTGCCCTTCCCCTCCACAAATTATACCAACACCAAATACAATGAAAGCGGGGGGGGGGGGAGGAGGGGAGGGACATACAAAGCAACAAAGAAATCATCTTATAAATATGTTAGAAACAATCACAAGAAAGAAAAAATATGTGAATCTCAGGTTTATCTCAGGGTTAATTACACCTAACATCAACTATCTGACCTTTTCTGTTTGTCTCAGACATATACTAGTTATTGCAAATAAGGGAAACCATGGCACCTATGCATCGTGAAAATGGCAATACTTCCAAAGGCTATCTACAAATTCAATGTGATACTATCAATATTCCAACCTCATTCTTCAAGGAAATAGAAGAGGCAATCCAAACATTCATATGGAACAATAAAAGATGCCAAATAGCAAAAACGATCCTCAACAGAAAGAACAGAGCTGGAGGAATATCAATACCAAATTTCAAACTCTACTACAAACTATAGTAAGCAAAACAGCTTAGTAAAGGCACAGAACAGACCTGAGGACCAATGGAATAGAATTGAAAACCCAGAAATGAACCTACAGACTTATAGCCATCTAATCTTCAATAAGGGAGCTAAAAAATAGAATGGAAGAAAGACAGCCTCTTCAGTAAATGGTGCTGGCAAAACTGGTTAATCACTTGTAGAAAACTAAAGCTAGTTCCTTATATATCACCCTACACCAGAATCAATTTCAATGGATCAAAGACCTGGGAGTCAAAGCAGACACTCTGAAAACATTACAGGATGGAATAGGAGAAACCCTAGGCCTCCTTGGCACAGGCCGAAATTTTCTTAATAGAGACCCAGAAACACAACAAATCAAAGAAAGGTTGGACAACTGGGATTGCATGAAATTGCAGAGCTTCTGAGTACATTTCTTATCAAGCATTGCTGCCTCCTCCTTTGTTTCCCCTTCCCATCCCTTCCCATCCCCCTATCCCTTCCCCCCACCCCTGCACCAAAGTTGTAAAGTTTGTTTTTTGACATAATGTCTTGTACATCTCATTGTTGCAATGGGTCCATCTGTATCTCTATTTAAACAATTTGTTTTTTCCCTTCCCCTCCACAAATTATACCAACATCAAATATAGTGAAAACAGGGTTATACCATGGGGGAGGGACATACAAAACAGCAAAGAAATATCTTATAAATACGCTAGAAACAATAGCAAGAAAGAAAAAAGACATTTGAGTCCTCATCTTGGGGTTCATTTCGCCTAACATCAACTTATCTGACCCATTTCTGCTTGTCTCAGACATATACTAGTTATTGCTTTCCATTTTCTAACAAATGGGGCAATGTCATTCTTTCTGATGGAGGCATAGAATTCCATTGTGTTGGTGGGAATGTAAACTTGTTCAACCACTTTGGAAAGTAGAATGGAGGTTCCTCAAAAAACTCCACATAGAGCTCCCCTATGACCCAGCAATCCCACTTTTGGGTATTTACCGGAATGATCACAAACAAAACCATGCTAAAGCTACCAGCACAACTATGCAGCATTATTTACCATAGCTAAGATATGGAACCAACCCAGATGCCCCTCTGTAGATGTTTTTATCTTGTATGGAGCTAAATATCTCAAGATAATATGCACTTAGTTAATGACTTCTAATTTCCATTTTGAATGTCCCTAAAAATTGTCAAAGATACAAAAGGATATTAAAGTCCTAAATATCTCAAAATGAATTAGGTTTTAATGATTTTAAAATCTGAATTTCATGGTTTTAAAAAATTAATTTGCATTTCTTTTATGGCTAGGGAGGTTGATCATTTCTTCATGTGTCTATAGGCCATCCTTCTTTCCTCTTCAGAGAAGTTTCTCTGTAAGTCTTTAGCCCACTTATTTATTGGTCAGTTGTTTCTTTGAGGATTTGTTGTTGGAGGATTTAATATTTTGAGTTCCAGGTATATTTTAGATATGAGACCCTTGCCCTTGTATGGCTAGTGAAGATCTTCTCGCAATCCGTGGACTTTCTATTGATCTTGCTAGCTATGTCCTTTGCCATGCAGAAGCTCTGCAAGTTCCTATTGAGCATTGTTACCCCTCCTTTGTTTTCTCCTACTAACCCTTCCCTCCTCACCTCCCTCCCCCCTCTCCTGCCCCAAAATTGTAAAGTTGGTTTTCCACATAGTGTCTTGTATGTCTCATTGTTACAATGGGTCAACCTGTATCCTTGTTTCAGCATTTTGTTATTTCCCTTCCCCAGATGCAAGGCACTGGAATGCTTGCCTTATTTTCATCATTCAATCCCTATGATGGACCCTTTGACTGATCACCATGTTGTTGATATCACATCAATCAGTGCTACATGAGTTGAATAATAAAATGATATATGGTGAGAAAGGAATGATAATGGTTTTTTTGCATTAATAACAATGTGAACCATTCTACTGTCCTTTTATCTGTATACTTTGTTCCTTCAGAAAATCAGGAAAACCACTAGAAGCCTATGATCAGCCACTGCCAGTTTGGCGTGGTTGGGAGCAAATCAGCAGAGACCTAAACAAGGATGGGGAAATGTAAACACCAATGTCTTAGCTGGCAAAAGCATCAAAAAAAATGTTGATCAGGAAAACATCTCTAGCAGATACAAACAGGAGTCAGGAAAGATCTCATGAATCAATTCATTTTGCCTGTTACGATCAGTCTACCATGAATAAGTCTCCTTGCTTGTATTTTATTTATACAGTATGGGATTGTTTTAAAAAGAGAATAGTTTGGATCTAGATTGCACTGTCAAAAATGTAGATTCTCTAAAGACAGCTTTAAGATTTAACCAGAGAAGCCAGGCGCTGGTGGCTCACACCAGTAATCCTAGCTACTCAAAAGACTGAAATCTGTAAAAGCCAGCTGGGACAGAAAAGTCCCCATGAGACTCTTATCTCAAATAAACTACTCAAAAAGCCAGAAGTGGCTCTGTGGCTCAAGTAGTAGAGTGCTAGTCTTGAGTCCAAAGAGATCTAGGGACAGTGCCCTGAGTTCAAGCCCAGGACTACCAAAAAACAACAAAAAAAGATTCACCAGAGGAAGAAAGCCCTCTGACATGTAAAATGGGTGGGCACTGGAACATGATGGGTAAGGTGTCTTCACTGAGAAAAGAAGCAGGAAATAACTCTAGCTCATTTTCCTTCACATATCCTTCATATTTCTCAGTAGAGGATACATTTTATCCAACTTAGAACTTTAAGTACAAAAAAACACTTGGATAATTCCATCCTAAACACATAATAAACTTGTGAGACTAAGTTGGCACAAGTTGCTTTGGTTTAGTCATTCACAATCTTAACTGCTGAATGACCCAATAAATATCACTACTGGTTTATCTCCATAGGTGAAAATATATAAAGAAAACATTTATCCTTAAAAACAAACAATAGATGAGTGGCTTTGGCATATTCAGTCAATTCTTTTGTAATGTGCAGAGAAAGATCACAGTGATCCAACTCAAACTATCAAATATAGACAAGTGCATTTGACCTGAGGACCATTCTGTCTGCATCAGCAACTTAATTTCAACCAAAATTCTTTATAGATTTAATGTAGTTTCAATGTTTCCATGTTCTCATGCTATAATTATAACTAAAATAGTATTCATTTAATTTTTTCCCAAATAATTGATCTCTATAAGGCAATGGACAAATCACAATGTCAGTCTATAAGAGCAGGGGCAGACATTATCTACCTGTGAAAATTAAATTCCAGTTAGAATGTAATATAGATCCAATGAAGTTATTTTAAGTTAATAAATGCTCAAATGAGAAGAGAAAAGATAAGGAAGGTATATTTATTTAGAAAGTGTTTCAGATTTAGATGCAGAATGTTACTGGATTTTAGGCAACAAAAGACATAGTAAATAAGTAGCTGCTAATCAAATTCATATTTTGCAAATTTGACAATGTGAGTTTTTCCAAATTGATTTCAAATTTGTCTATCAGCCTTTGAAAGACTAAAGAAACACAATTTTCTTTGTGAAAATGAGACTCACTAACAATTTGCAAAGTCTAAAGAAATACTGACATAATAAAAATGTTCAAACCTCTACCATAAACTTTAAAATATATTAGTAAATAGTCACTTCAATGAACAGAAGAGACTTTTCTTGGTAACCGTTCATCTTTTAAATGTATTCATTTCCATGAGGTCAAATTACCATATATTTGAATTCAAAATTCATATTGAGAAAGAACAACTATTCCTTAGCACTTTGTAAAGTTAATTTCTCAAAAAATTAGCTCAGTAAATGTTGCCTATTTGTAAAAAATATTGCCACCATATGTACATAGTAAAAGTCACAACAGAATATTCACATCTGGCTCTGCTCAGTCCATTCACCCTGAGTACCTACTGTGTGTCTAGCTCAGAGTCAGCTGGTAAGTCCTGTGCTATTTGTGTCTATGAGGAACCATCAATCACCCTGTTTGCACTATGTGGTTAACATTTTCTACTACTACTGAAATGAATACTGACCTCTTTACATGATTTATTTAAGTAAGTCAAAGAGTGTGGCCAATTCAGGATTACCTCACATTTATTTAGCAGCCCAGTTTCTTGTAGCCGTGACCAGATGCTCTGTATTCTTCCAGCGTGCTCTGGGTGGGTGGTGGAACTGCCACAAATGCACTGGTGCTTCAGCATCAGGGGATCATAGGCAATTCCTTCAAGACAAAGGAAGCACAGCCCAAGATTGAGTAATGATACAAGCTAGTCAAGATACTCCAAAAAGCTACTCTTCCCAAAGTAAATTTCACAAAAAAGAGAAATAATCTGTATCACAAAGGTCTCAGGTCCACGTAAGAGATAGCTAGTTCACGTATATCTTCATCTTCATATATGTGAAAACCTTCAACTCATGGCATGACCAGAACCTAGATTTTAGTTTCCTGACCCTTCAAAGTAATATTAAAGGTGACAGTTAAAGAAATTTCATACACATTTATAAAAATATATATTCTATAAACTAATATAACTAGTGCATAAGATCATTCTGAATTGTTTCTTGGCAAATAATTCAGTAGACACTTAAATTTTCTTGTCAAAGTCGCAAAATGAGATGTGTTTTTAAATCATGAATCTATTGAATGAGAATTTTTTTTTGTAATTGAAAATGGTGTGGGTCATAAAGAGGCCCTAGAATGAATAAGCAAATTTAACAGTCATAATTTACATTAGGGATCTGTTCTTGGAATAAACTGGAAAAATTTCCAACTCCTTCCCTCTACTGTAATACAGATTCATCAAGGTTGAACAGAAAAGTTTCTTCTTGCTAACTTTTTTTTCCTTATAATTCAGGCTGTTACATAAACATGGCTAGTGTTATTCTTACAATATTATGGTATACTTGAGCCAATTCTTTTTAAAATGAATGTCAAGGATGGAGGAGGAATTATCTGACAATAAAGGATGAAGCATATAATCATGAAGAATATAATCATGTATATATATATATGTATAAGAAACAAAAATATAATTTAAAAGTAAATATAATTAATATGTAAAAATATACCACAAATTATTTCTGAATCAGGATATTTTTAAAAATTCAATAAATTTAATTTTTCAAAATTTAGTAGAGGTTTCATAGATAATAAATAAAATCCACCATCAGAGCTTAGCTTGTCATGATTTAATTAGATCCTGCTATGGGAAAGAGTCTATGAGAGTTTGATGAAATGAATTATTAAGGGTGCATAAAATATGACTTTTTGAAGCAACAAGTTAGAGGACAATTATAACTCTGGAACATTTTAAGAGGCTTTCTACCCATAAGCTTATTCCTTGGGGAGAAACATGTTGCTTACAAAATTGTTTGGCATAAGAAATTATTGAACCTATCAAATCTCTGCCAATGAATGACTATCAGAGTAGATTTTTGGGGGATGTGGGGGATCAGGCGAAGTATACATGATAAGAAAAAAAAGACAAAAGATAAGTTTAAGAGCAGATAAGTACCAGTAATTTATATTGCAAAGTAAGTTTAATTAAATAAATTTTCTTCTTTTGGCTCACATTATTGTGTTAGAGGATTGTTGGGAGACTATTTTCCCTTGAGTGTGCTAAATTCAAGCAGAAGAATGACATATGCATTTTGAAGCCATGTGGTAAAAATTATGTAAAAGAAAAAATAGTGTTTTATGGATCTAAATAATGTCCATTGTTAAGACTCAAATTACTTCAAAACCTGTCTTTTTGCCTGTCCTTGACCAACTAATATTTTCATCCTAAGTATTGGCCTGTCTTCTGAGCAGCATACATGCATGCTTTATTCCTCAGTTGCCCTTCCAAACTTTCACGTAAGTATCTTATGGCTTTCATAAAGCGAGAACTGCACTCAGTTTTCCCCCTTTCACAAAGGACATCAGGATTCCTCATTACTCATGCCAGAAACGTTAGGGTCCTCTTGACATTTCCACTCCTAGAAACTAAGGAAGAGCCTGCTTCCCCTCCAAAACAGATATTGAATCATTCATTTCTTATCTCCACTGCCCAAAGCACACATAATCCCAAGAACCATTATCACTAATCTGAACTCCTGTAGTAGCATTGTAACTAGCTACCTGACTTTCACTCCATTGCATTGGCCACACTGCATTAGCTACTTTTGCTTAAATACTTACGGGACTTTGCTGAGGAGATTGAAATGCCCCAAGGACAGCACAGCTACTGCCCCTGCCTACCTCTCCACCTTCACTACACATACCACCTGCCTTCATCTCTAGCACTCCTTCCTCTATTCCTCAAAAACATCAAAACCATGTCAGTGTTGCATCCTCATAACTCTGTTCCTTCTATTCCAGAAATTCTTCTGATCTCCATTACTCCAACCTTCATCCATAAAATTTCTTCCTATTCTTCAAGACTACTTACTTATTTGTTTATGTTTTTGTATTAGAATACAGTAATTGTACAAACGGGTCGATCTATTGTGACACATTCACACACACACACACACACACACACACACACACACACACATAATACTAATACCTATCAATCTTACCCCCTCTATAATTCCCCCTTACCCTTCTCCCTGCTTTTCAACACAAGCTCCATGGACCTCGTTCTTTAATTTACTTGCCTACAAACAAGATGTCTCAATCATATTCATCCTCATTTACCCTCCTCATTGACCCCACTCTATCCACACCCTTATCAGCCTATTTCTCCTTCCCAAACCTCCAACTTCCTGTTGATCAACAGCACTCACTGAGATTCTTTATGTTACACTCACATAATTACAATGGCTTTTTAAATGTGACTTCTCCAACAAAGCATTTCTGAGACCACTAAACTACATCTTCTACTACTGTGTCTGATTTCTGAGCTTCCTCTAAATTTCCTCCAGAGCATCAATGACAATTTTATAATAGTTATAAAATTTTGTTACGTGTACTTTTTTTTTACTTAGATGGTTAGATCTATGGATTACTTTGAATTACCAGTCTGAAATCATGTTTGGAAAAAGGTTCTCTGAAAAGTCCTCTAAAGTATGGTGCAATGAATGAATTAAAGACACAAATATTTCCCTCACAAACTTGTCTGCTTTTCCTGCTGAATCTAATTTGTGC
This sequence comes from Dipodomys ordii, assembly GCF_000151885.1. NCBI lineage: Eukaryota > Metazoa > Chordata > Mammalia > Rodentia > Heteromyidae > Dipodomys > Dipodomys ordii. The sequence goes on from NW_012267288.1 coordinate 3,364,692, forward strand.
ATTTTCTTGGCCTTCTAAAGTTTATGTTGCCTTTCCTCCTTAACATTCTACGTTCTACTAGATATGCCTTTCTTCCAATGAACAAGTACCTCTACTATAGGCATTAAGTAAATTTAGCTTTGTATTTCTACAACTATTTTACACAATGTCCACTTTTTCACTTTGTCCAAAATCCAATAGGATTTTTGCATAAAGTCAAATGGGATGACATTTAAAAAGCCATATATAAAATTCAGGGAGGCAAACAGACATGGAGAATAATATTCAAAAGAAAAACTTACACAAATCTTAGATATCTTACACAGATGTGTTTTAACAGCTCAGATTTATCAAGCAATTATTAGTTGCTATTACATAAACAGGAGCAATTTAACAATTTAACTTTCAACTACAAGTGCCAACCACAAAAATAATTGATATCTTAACAATATGGAAACCAAAAGTTATCTGCCTATTTTGAATAATATTCAGGAGTATACATTTTGATTACTATTTGCTTATCTTTTTCAATTTCACCTCTAGATATGTCCACAATCACTTCCATTGTAATTTTTCCCCTTTAACAACATTTTCCCTCGAATTCACTGCCAAGAAACAGAAACTTGTGAAACAAGTTATGGTAGCTAGGAAGTATTGCCAGGTATCTGGAGATTATAATACAAAGTCCAGGAGCTCTTGGAAAGACATTCAAATTTAAGGAGAAATAAATAAAATCTGGAACCCCAAGCCTCCACTGACTCATCTTAATGATGTATCAATGAGGTGTTAACAGGTAGGCTGCAAGGTGAGACTTTAACCTCATTCTTCATCTCCATGCCTTACCTTTCTTTTTTTTCTTTAAAAACAGAAACTTATGGGGTGAGAAATAAGCCTGCTCTTCTCTTTGGGGTTCATATGGAATTCTACTTTGGTTTGACTCTTTCTCCCTGACTGATTACCACTTGCAATGCAAGTTGAGCAATGTTTATCTTGATTAATTAGACAAGATTTTAAGTTATGTAAAAGAATCTTAATATCTTTACCTGCATTTTAATCCTAATAATATGTTTTAAAATAAAACCTTCCTGAGATGTTTAGATTGTTTTTTAGATGCATTTGGAATTTTGTGTTTGCTCTGGATTTCAGTTTTATTTAATGAGGTAGTATATTTGAAGGATTAAACGCGGTGTGTTTCTCTTCTTTAATCATTACATATAGGTAGGTCATTTGTTACTCATAAAAATCACTCCTACATGATTACACTAAGTCTATTGAGACCAGCTTGGTTCAGAAAGTTGAGTTCAGCATCTTTAGACAAAATACTCTAGCTCCTAACAATGAACAATCTCCGGCATTTCTGATACATGAGAGTTACACTTTCCCAAGATGTTCGTTAAACAAATGTAATAAACTATTTCTAGGGCTAAGGAACTGGGACACAGAGAAACATAATGGCATTTCTCATCAAGGGCTTATATCTAATAGCCAGTTTTAATACTTGTATTTCAAGCCTTATTTTAGCATGCCTAACTTATAATTTAGTAGTAGAAGTGACACATGCATGAAGAAATTATATGACAAATATTGTATTTGATGTGTGCTGGTCTTGGGGTTTGAACTCAGGGCCTGGGCTTTTGTGCTCAAGGCTGATGCTCTACCAGGTTGAGCCACACGCTCTATTTCCAGCTTTTTTGGAAGTTAGTCAGAAATCAGTCTCATGGACTTTCCTGTCTGGGCTGGCTTTGAACTGCAATCCACAGATGTTAGCCTCCTAAGTAGCTATTATTACTGACATGACTCACCAGTGCCAGGCCTATGACAAGTTGTTTTTTGTTTTGGTGCTGGTCATGGGCACTGTCCCTGAGCTTCTTTGCTCAAGGCTAGCACTCTAACACTTAAGTCAAAGCTCCACTTCTAGCTTTTTAGGTAGTTTTTAGTGGAGATAAGAGTCTCACAGACATTCTTGCCTGGGTTGGCTTTGAACCACATCCTTAGAACTCAACCTCCTCATTGTTAGGATTATAGGCATGAGCCAGCAGCACCCAGCTGATGACAAGTATTTCTAAATCAATGTTTTCTAGGAAAGAAAAATTTGTGAGGTCAGAGATGTCTTAGAAATAAAATGACAATGTGACCAGCAAATGGTAGAATTACTAAAATGGATAAAAGAGACTTCAGCCAGTTCTTTATATTCATAAATTCTACAGTTACAGATTCAACTGTGAATCAGAAATATCGAGGAAAAAATCACATCTGTACTGAACATGTACAATTTTACCTTGTTCCTATCTTTGAAACAATATAATTGACCAACTGTTTACATAGTTATTTACATTGAGCTAGGCATCACAAGTAATCTAGACATAATTTAAGGTATACAGGGGATTTGTGTAGGCTATATTTGCCATTCTGTATAAGGGGTTTGGTATCTATTGGGAGTCCTTGAATCAACCTCTATAGATATTGAGTACTGACTATATTTTGAAACAACAGTCATTTCTAACAACTTCAAAAATGTTCCCATAACAGCTACAAGTGTCTTTTATGTCTAAAATTCTAATCTTTCCATAAGGTATACCTTGCCTTATTTTTCCTTTTCTACCATACATTTTACTACTTGCAATATTTGTCATATTTTAAATCTGGAAGACATAAACCAAATGATCAAATAGTGTGACTTATGTAGGAATCTTAATATGTCAGTTAGGCAAATAAAGTAATATCTAGAAATGATTTTAAAAATATTGATCAATTGCGCCTTTTATTAGATAAGAACATCACTAAGGTTTATAATTTTGTTTTTTTGTTTGTTTGTTTTTGCTTTTTATGTAATTCTTATTATCAAAGTATCAGGTGGAAAGGAAGTGGGAAGAAGAAATTTCCACCATTGGCCTTCCAATTTCTATGGAAGTCTATTGGAGCCTATGAAATGGATTAAAGGTTGCCATTCACCTACAGAGCCAAAACAGAGAGCCAACAAGCATGTAAACTGGAAAAAAAAAAGGGAAGCCAAACATAATTCACATTTGTTGGCTAAATATCTGGAGAGATTTTTTCACATACAGGAATGAGTAATCAAAACTAAAGTAAAAAATGATCAGAGCTCATGACAGTATTCTACAGAAACTATAGAGGACATTTAACTACTACCTAGCTCAGTGAACATGACTAACCAAAATAAGATTTCAGAAAAAAATGCTTTAGCATCTTCAAATGTCAAACAAATGATGGATAAAACAGTAGTCACAGCTAAAGGTCAAGGTCAAACTAAATGTAATATACAATGGAATAAGCAAAAGATAATGGATAAGTAGGAATTGTAAGGAAATTAGAAAGGCAACAAAATTAACATAGATCTTGGAGATAAAAAGGCAGGAATTCACATTTCACAAAACTAGATCAGTGCTACATTATAAATTTGAGATGCTCTTGGAATTTAAACAAAAAGACAAAGAGACATACACAATGAGGTTAAAAATTTGGAAGTCAGACACAAAATAGCTAAACAAAATCTTTAGATGGGGAACATGGTGGAAAGGGTGACATGTTGAATGACATGAAATGACATGACAACTAGTTACAGATAACAATAGGAAAGAAAAATAAAATTTAAAACCTGTGGCTTTCAGAGGAGAAAATCAGACTTAGTGAATAACTGGAAAGCAGGAATAACTGAAGAAACCTCACATAACTAAAGAGTACCGTATGAGTAAATAGCTAGAAATGTTCGTCATAATGCTGTTTTCTATCTCATTTGATAGGGTGTGTGTATGTGTGTGTGTGTGTGTGTGTGTGTGTGTGTGTGTAAGTAAACCATCTCATGTGCTAGTAATGTACCTTCGTGCTAGGGTTAGAAAGAACAAAAAACAGTCTTCCTTTACAGACTAGAATAAATAAATAAATAACCTAATTTTTTGATGGAGAAATACAGTCTGTTATAAAGAAACATGACAGAATAGTTTGGATTTAGTTGACTAAGTAAAGCTTTCTAAAGGAAATAACATTGAAACCAAAACCTGAATAACTTGAAGGATTAAGTGGAATTAAACAACTTTAACTTAAAAAAAATTAGAGAAAAGGCCAATAGTGCTGTACTTAGATTGAAATATTTAAACATATTTGATTTTCCATTATGATTTGCCTCTGAATAAACATCTATTTGAGACATATTAAATTATTTTAATGACTTTAATGACTTTCATTTCAGCATGATGATTCTATTTCATGTTAGACTCTATCTTAAAGGATAATGTTATAAGGGATTTATTTAAATAGATTTGAATTGAGAGAAGTCTTTTGATTTTTGATAGAGAAGATGAAGCTAGTGAAATTGTTAATAGTTTTTTTTTATGAATGCCATTTTACACAAATTAACACAATATTAACATCTGTTACCTATTCTCTTGTCAGAAGGGCAAAATTTCATCATTGTCAAGAACAGTTGAGTAAAAAGAGAAAGTAAACACATTGGTAGAGAAAGCAAACACATGCTCTTAATTACCTGAAATGAATATGAATGCCTTTCCTTATCTTTAAATCTAATTTAACAGCTATTCTAAATTGGTTATTACCTACATTTAACTATAGCATTAAAATCCAAATGAGAGTGTGGTAGGTGATCTTTACCATTCACCATCTTCATTATCACTACAGCAGCTACAAGAACTCAAGTTCTTTGTGCCATCTTGGAGATACAGCCTCTAAACCTCTGCAGGCCACTGTGAGTTGGTTATATCCTAGGGTTTCTTCTGGAGTCTGTCTAGCACCTCAAAAGACACGTATTGGACACTGCATCTTTCTTAACTGTCTAGACTTAGGCATTTCCTACCTGGAAATTTGTATTTTTCTTACAAAACTAAAAGAAGGGTGTGGTAACTAGCTACTGAGGATCTACACTGATGGTGAAGGGTTGAAGGATGTGGCTGAAAAATCACACAAGTCTAAGTGTTAGATGACTTTTCAGTATAGCTCTATAAAATAGGTTGAAACCAACTACACTGTATCAGAATGTGCTGTTTCATTCCTTCTTACTCTTAAAGGAACAGATCTTGAGTGTGTATGCTTTTCTTCTGAAAATAAATGTATTCTCAAAGAATATACTTTTTATAGGCTTTAGCATATGTACAATAGATAATAAAAAGTCTATAGAAAGAAGTTAAATTCTTGTGTGTGTGTGTGTGTGTGTGTGTGTGTGTGTGTGTGTGTGTGCTAGTTCTGGGACATGAACTCAGAGCTTAGGCACTGACCCTGTACTTTTTTGCTCAAGGCTAGTGTTCTTACACTTGAGACACAGCTTTACTTCAAGCTTTTTGGTTGTTAATTCTTCAGAGTCTCACAGACTTTCCTGCCAGGGCTGGCTTCAAACCACAGTCTTCATATGTCTGCCTCCTGAGCAGCCAGAATTATAGGCATGGCCCATGAGTGTCCAGCAAAGATGTTTAATTTTTAAAATACGTATTCACTCATAATAGAAATGAAAGCCTTTAGAATTTACATCTGAATTAAAGATTATTTTTAAAAATCAAAAGGAGAAAAACATAATACAAGATAATGTAGATTATAAAAATTTGCAGGATAGATTGATAGAGAGATAGATAGATAGATAATTATAAACTACTTAGTCACCAGGCAGCAGAGTAATTATTTTAAAGTAATTTTTACTTTCAATACTTTTTTCTTGCACTAGAAAATTCCAAACTGTTTACTATGAAATTTATGCTATATGTTTTACTTATTTGAGTAACACTTACATAGAATGCCTATAATAATAATTATATTATAATATAATATATATAATATGTAATATATAATAATATATATAATATAATAATTATAATTATATTTTAAAATATATAAGTATGCAAGCTTCAATTTAGATAAGAAATTGTTCAAGAAAACACATCAAATATGAAAAGAGACTTAACTTTCAGTTTTGGAGTATGTACACTGACAAATAGTAGAATTCTGACATGGAAAAGAACCTAATTATCTGAACTGGTCTAATCTTTAGTTTGAATGATCAGGTTTGAGTTAGGTCATGTTTAAGTTCTTTAATTTATAGTATGTACTTTTGCCTAGAGTTTTCTAAGGTCAACATATCGAGCCCATTTCAAAACACTATTTTCTCAACCATGCAGTATCTCTCTCACCTCTTCTCATTTCTCTCATATTCGTGTACCTTGTTACATTCATATCAAAAGAAACATATGAGAAGTGGAGAAAACCAAAGTATATCCTCTAGCCAGGCATTAATAGTTCACCCCTATAGCCCTCATTATTCAGGAGGCTGAGGTCTGAGGAACTGTATTCAAAGCCATCTGGGACAGAAAAGTTCATAAGATTCTCATCCAATTAACCAGCAAAAAAGCCAGAATTGGAATGGTGGTTCAAATGGTAGAGTGCTGGCCTTGAGCAGAAAAGCCAAGCAAGAGTTCGAGTCCCCAAGTAAAGCTCCCTGCCACCACACACGCACAAAAGAAAAATCTACAGCAAAGCAAACAAACCAAAAAATGAAAAACAAAGTATATCCTTTAAACCAAGGAAAGAAACTATCTTTAGCATTACAAGAAGAGCCAGCAGCACAGAGTAACACTAAACTTAGATAGATAGATAGATAGATAGATAGATAGATAGATAGATAGATAGATAGATAGATAGATAGATTGATTGATTGATTGATTGATTGATTGATAGATAATTAAGCTCATTTTTTAAATCAAGGAATCTATTTTAGTCAATATCATTTATTTAGTCAATATCATTATTATTATAGGATGGTAATAGTCTTTGTTTTTTGAAATATTAAGGCTGTATGAGAGCTAGCTTTAGAACAAATGAATTGAGAGATTCATTGATTCTCTTGTGTATATGTCAGTACAGGTGTTTGAACTCAAGGGCTTGAACTTGGGACCTTGAGTTCTCTTGCTTACCTCACTTGCTCACTGCTGATGCTCTACCACTTAAGCCTCTAGTCTGGCTTTTTGCTAGTTATTTCAGCAATGGAGGTCTCATAGACTTGAAGCACAATACTCAGATACCAGCCTCCCTCCATAGTAGCTGGGACTATGGGCATGAGCCATACAAGTATGTAATCTTAAATCCACTGGTTTGCCATATTTAAAAAAAAAGAAAGTCCTGTATAATGTATTTCTTATTTTGCTTGCTAAACAAGCATAGTACCAGCCATGATTGATCCCAAAAGCTTCCATTCATACCTGGTGACATTCCTGGGTGGTCCAGGATGTCTGAGCAGGTTTTGCTAACTCCCGGAAGTAAAGTGATCAGAGGTTCCAGCTAGTGTGGTGAAAGAAACATGAGCAGCAGGTAGCTTCTATATTAATGCTGTCTTGTGGTATAACATATTATAAAAGGTAGCTCCTATGCACACTATCACAGTTAAATAACTTGGCTATTTCATTCAAGTTGATTTTTAAAGAAATGATGATGTAAAAGGTTGGGAACATGATTCCTAAGATGGTATTTTAAATTTTACAAGCACAAAGGCTTTCATAAGGTCACAGATACCACAAGAAGCAAGTTCCGGATACTGAAAAAAAAAGATTAAAAAATAAATCAGCCCATGAGAGCCTTTAGGAGGGTTACATATAAATTCCCCCCTTCCTACTTCCAAATTATGAGTTTCCTTGAGCTCTGCAGTATTGTTCATTTGATCAGCAACAGTTTCAGAGCATGAAGCTAAAATGAGGCACAGCAGATAAACAGAAATGATTATCTAGACATATGTTGGTAGCACAGTTTCTTTGGGAAGCACTTCTTCCCCCACTTTTTTTTTTTGTTTTTATATGTGTTCCAGGGTTGACCTTCTTCTGGCCTCAGAATGATCTGGCTTATTTTCTTCTGTAGCCAGGTTCTGAAATATCAAACACAGCTGTAGGCTAAGGAAGAGATTGATCAAAAAGCCCACCCAGAGGTACCACAATAAATGGAAATGAAACGAGCATACATAGAATAAAGCAAGGTCTGTCTTTGTATCCTGACTGACACATGCCATTTGTATGGGAAGGTCAGAAACAAAATCATTGAAACAACGCAAGAAAAAAAAATGAGGAAAGGACATTCTGTAGAGCCAAATGAAGAAGTCAAGCATCATAAATTTCTCAGTGGAAGGCAAGAGACTGTAGCACTCTGCTAAAGAATGTGGTAGCGATTTTTTTTAACTTCCAAAGGGGACCATGCACCTGTTGATGCATTTTCCAGACTCTGGAATGATAACAATTTATGAGGCTATTAATACTAAGCCCAAGATTTATCAGATGTGCTGTTTGTCTTGTGGCCAATATAACCTCATAAAATTTGGGTTGCATTGGGTTAAAATGAAGCGTTCTGCCATTGGAGTTATTCAGAGCATTTAAATCGGCTAATCCTACAAGACCCGGTGCATTTCGCCTGCCTATTAGAGAGAGTCTTTGGGGATTCCTACCAGTTGCTGAGCCAGGCTGGAGGGGGTGGTCCACTGCAGGGAGAGGTAACATGGAGGCAGCAGGGGAAGACTGAGTCCTGGAGAGGAGCCGATGCTTCTCTAATCCATCCATGCCAACCACAGCCAGCTGAGCCGGGCGCCCTGAGAGCGCACGTGTGTGCGGGGCCTCCGGGAAGGGCTGCTGCCAAAGAAAAGAACACAGTAGGAAGAAACGTGAGCCCAGCATTGAGGGAGACACAGAGCGGCATGTCAACAAATTAAGTTCATCAGGTCAGTGACATAATAAACGGTGTGAAGGAAAAAAGAAGAGGGAAAAAAATAGAGAAGGGGAGAGAAAAAACAAGATCCAGTCAATAAATTCATTCAACAGATGTGTTCACACTGACAGCCAGGGCCTAGCTGCCTGGCTATGGAGGAGGTGATGCCGGATGGCTGTCAGTTTGAACTGATGGAAAGAAACAGACCTTTAACCTCTCGAGTAACATCCGCTTGCTCTTCCTACCTGGATAGAAGGGCCTGCATACAAGCCCCAAGAATGGTTGCAGAATGGTGCATAAAAACAGTTCCATTGTTTTCCAACTGCCTAAGAAGCTCACTACTGGAAATTCTATCCCAGGTTTCTATCAGGGATATTGTTAACGATTATTTCAGCATGCCTCAAAAGATTCCCAGTGAAATGGCTGTGTGTTGATACCTTTCAGGTTTTGTAGAACAGTGTGGTGCAGAGCAATGAAATTCCATGGTGTACACAGTATATGGAAATTATTGGTTGCCTTTATGGAATATTAGATTGATTTTCAAAGATTTAGCAAGATTTTATTCTTCATATCTTTCTTTTTCTCTCTCTCTCCCTTCGTTCTTTTCTTCCTTCCTTCCATCCTTCCTCCCTTCCTTCCATCCTTCTTCCCTTCCTCCCTTTCTCCTTTCCTCCTTTCCTCCTTGCCTTCCTTCTCCTTGTGCTGGTTCTGGGGCTTGAACTATCCGTGAGCCTCTTTTCACAAGGCTCTATCACTTGAGCCACAGCTCCACATCTGGCTTTTTTTTTGGTAGTTTATTGTTGATAAAAATCTCACAGACTTAACTGCTCGGGCTGCCTTTGAACTGCAATCCTCAGATCTCAGCCTCCTAAATAGCTAAGATTACAGGCTGAGCTACCAGTAACCAGAATATCGTTTATATTTTTCAAGCTGTCCAATCAAAAAACAAAAATTCAGAAACTTGTGGAAGATTTAGTTACGTCCTTTCTTCTGTCTCCAAGAGAGATAATCTCTCAAACATAGATCGGCAACTAATTAATCATTAAATTACACAGTGAATATTTCAACTCATCAACAGCAAGGAATATATAATCTTTATGCTATATTTGGTACCAGTCCTGGGGCTTCAATTCACAGCCTTGGCACTGTCCTTAAGCGTCTTTTTGCTGAAGGCTAGCACTCTACCATTTTGGCTGCAGCTCCACTTCTGGCTATTTGGTAATTTATTAGAGATTACAGAGTCTTGTGGATTTTTTGCAAGGGCTGGCTTTGAACCACAATCCTTTGATCTCTGCTTCCTGAGTAGCTAGGATTACAGGTGTGAGCCACCCACCACCTAGGATTACAGGCATGAGTTTGTAGCATTCTGCTACATTTTATATATCATTCCTAAAGAGCAGGGAAGACAGCTGAAACGTGGTACACAATATAATAATCATTGGCCATAGATAAGTAAAATAATGCTCCAAGATTAATGAAGGTTTTAAAATCCAAGTTTATTTTCTGTGATATAAAAAAATTCCATGTTATTGCTTTGATCCACCTGGACAGAATTCACACACTTTTAGCACTGCATACACATCTCACCTCTCTTTAGCAAGGTTTCCTTTAATCAACCAATTAGGAGAGCTGTCTCCTTAATACCACAGAAGTCATTATAAAACATGCTTTCCCTGGATTTCCAGAACAAGACCTGACAGATCCTAACTGTATAAAGTTAATGCATAAACTCACTAATCTACAAGCAAACACTGTACTCCATACATAGTATGTAGTTTTATGCAATCATGTCTTTCTCTGAAAATTATATGAACTATCGCTACATATAAATACATGAGCTACAATACAAATCCATCAAATACAAAAGCTAAATATTTGGCTATAACCCTTTAAATATCTATGCAATATAGTCAGGGATTTCCTAATTCAGAAGACATTAAAAACCACTTAAAATAAACCAAGTACCAATGGCTCATACCTGTAATCCTGTTTACTCAGGAGGCTGAGATCTGAGGATTGGGATTTGAAGCCAGTCTGGGGAGGGAAATCTGTGAGACTCTTATCTCTAATTAAGCATCAAAAAGTCAGAAGTGGAGCGGTGGTTCTTGTGGTAGAGCAAAGTAGCTTCAAGCCTCAAGACTAGCATACATAAACACACACACATATACACAGAGAAACTAAAAACAAGTTATAATTCATATATGTATTGTCATTTAGTCCTGTAGAATATTCAAATCATTATTTATTTGGAAGGTATTTTGTCATATACTCAGGTTTGGGGCATTTGTTCTGATGAATGGGATGGCTTAGCTGGCAATATCATTGTAGTTATGATACATTTAACACCATTACAAGAACTGCTCTTATATTCTTGGGTGCCTTCATGTTTAACGTCCTGAGAGAATAACAATATGGTTAACACAATCCCAACTATCTTGGAGTTTATAAGTGTAGAAATAAAAATGCATAATTATGTCAGGAAAAGGAACATTTTCTGCATATGATATAAAGCGGATAGATAAATGTTTATTAGGATGTTTGTATTATCCATCTCAGTCTCCTTTCAGTAATATATTTAGTTGCCATATAAATGAATGAATTGATCACTGTCCATCTGAACCAGCCAGTCCCAAAGAATTTTTTTCCTAAAGCCTGCTATAAGCCAAAGGTTGACACCAAAATCTAAGAAAGTCCAAGTTTGAAGAATCTTCTCAGCAGTCATTTAAGTTCTACTGTATCAGAGGACAACTTACATTTACAGCCATTATCTTTATGATTTTTCCTAGATTCAAAATACTTAATATTGCCAGGTGCCGGTGGCTCATGCTTATAATCCTAGCTACTCAAGAAGCTGGGATCTGAGGATTGCAATTTGAAGCCTGTCCAGGCAGATAAGTCCTAATAAGACTTATATCTCCAATTAACTACTCAAAAACCAGAAGTGGCACGCTAGCCCAAAGTGGTAGAGTGCTAGCCTTGAGCAAAGGAGCTCTGAAACAGTGCCCAGGCCCTGTGTTCAAGAAAAAAAAAAAAAACCCTTAACATTGTACATAAAGTCCCAAAGCTAATTCGGGTGTTCTCAAGTCATTGGCAATATTACCTCTCTGGCTCTCGTTATTTCTTTCTCAAAAAAATATAATAAATTATATTTTATATCTACATTGGATTCATTATTGTATATTCATTATCATTATTGTATTTTATTTCTTTGCTTTTCTTTACTTGTTCCAAGACCTGGACTTGTGGTCACTTTCTCACTTGCTAGCACTCTACCAACCAAGTCACACATCCAACCCTATATTTTATTTCTTTTTTCTAAGAAATTAAATTTCAAAATGTTTGGTGGCCCCTTAAAGTATTTGGGCATTGTGTTTGTTACATCTTCTTGCTATCTTGATGTTCATCATTCATGCTTCTACCAGCCCACCTTCCTACGCTTCTTGATAAATGCTTGCAAAGCTGCCCATTTATCACTGATACACACCTGCCACAATCAGCTCTAAATTTTAAAGCATTTTTTGAGTACCACATTAAGTGACATTTCTGTATGTATCACATTCCTATCATACTTTGGTTTTCCTTCTCATTTTTTCCTACCACAGGCTATCATACTTTCAAATTATTGCAAGCAGTCACTATTTCTGGAGTTTATATTCATCTAGTACTTTGATCACTGCAATTCCTTGTTCTTATCATCTTGTGAAGCAGTAAATACAATTTATAAGAGTCATTGAATTATAATATATGGATTATTATATAGGAAAATATCAAGGTACTTTGAAGCATATAAAGCATATAAAGTTGATGAAGAAGGTCTAGGGAACTTTTATCTGGAAAAGTAATATTCAATTTGAAATGTGAAGAATAAATTGCAATTAACCAGGTAAAGAAGAGAGCAAGTCCTAGATATGTGTGTATAGATGTGTGTATGTGCATATAATGTGAATGCATATGAAATGTGTGTGAAGGTGTCAGTCTTTTGAAGTAAGACTGTAAATCATCTGTTAACATATATTCTGCTATATTTTATATATTTTCTTATGTTTTCTAGAAGATAAATAAGAATTTGTGCTTGAAGTATATGAAATATAAATTATAAAATGGCTTGTAAAATGGAGTAATACTTTGTAACTCACAAACATGCTAAAAATTTTGTACCTTAATACAAAAATTTCCTAACCTAGCAAACACATACTACTAACCCAATATTGCACTTAGAAGTATAGCAATGTATATAAGAGACAAATAACTATTTGCTTGACAGTACCTATTTATGAATTGCACATAAGTTTTATCTGATATCTGTTTCAAGTGGAAGACAAAAGACTATGTGTTGGGTTTAATTATGTCTCCTGATCTTTTTGATTCACACGCTAAATGTAAGTACATTCTCTCTCATAAATAGGTTTCATGAAGCTATGAACTTTGTCTATTACATATTCTCATTCATGTTTTTATACGTAAGTAGCATTAATATATGTTCAATCAATCAACAAATAGGAATATACAACCAAACAAGAAAATATATTATAAGCAATCATAAAATTAAATAGTCAAGGGAGAGAGAATAAAGTGCAATCTATAATTACAACTACCAAAAGACAATACCCTGAAATTAATTAGTGTTTGAGCCAAGAAAGCCTGAAGGAAAATGGTTTGAGGACTATTTGTTTTTTGTACTTTTATGTGGTTTCCAAGATTTCTGCCTATCATATCTGTTAAACTTTTAATTGAAAAAATAGTAAAGTTTATTTAAACTACATAGTCAAATCTCTCAAATGCTTAATTAAGATAGTTTCATAATCACAAAACTTACAAGCAGATAGACATTAAATATGTCCAAAAACAGGACTATAACAGGAAGAAAAAATTGTTCAGTATCAAAAATGGTTTTCTAGAACTATGCATTTTTACAAATAGAGTATGATTTCTAATATAGAGGGAAAGTTATAAATATCCAAGAAGCCACAAATTATGATAGTGTATATGAGTTACTATAAATCAGAAAATGATGACCCAGTGAGTGATATTTCTGATGGATATCCTTCTGTAGGAATAAAAGTCATATCATCATTCTCGGAGCTGACAACTGAGATTATGTTTCTTTCTGTTGTAATTGAGATCAGTTGAAGTGTTTCCTTCATGTCTTTTTCCTATTAGAGACTCCCTTACTATGCTCTACAAGAAACGTACTCATTATCTTACTTACTCATGTAACTGTAACCCCTCTGTACAACATCTTTACAATAAAATAAAATTAAAAAAAAGAAATTCCTTTACTAAAAAGAATTTCAGCCATCGTTATTCCTTGTCATTTTAAGTCTGAAAATAGTTTTCTTTTTTGCCTTGTTACAAAATTAAGTGTCAAATAGGTTAAAAGCTGTTATTGAAAGAAAAACTCAAATTAATATTTTGTTGATTGAGGGACATTAAATGCATGTCCCTTGAGTAAATAGTAAACATACTATCCTAAATCACTTTGATTAAAATATTTTAAGCATAATATAGTAAGTCTATTTCTTTTCTTTTTAAATACTTTTTTATTGTAAAAATAGTGTACAGAGGGATTACAGTTACATGAGTAAGGTAATTAGTGTGTGTGTGTGTATATATATATATATATATATATATATGTATATGTATATATATAGTTTTGTTTTGTTTGCCGTGGGGCTTGAACTCTGGGCTTGGGTGCTGCCCTTGCACTCTTCAGCTCAAGGAAAGCACTCTACCACTTGAGCCACCGTGCCACTTCCTAATTTCTAGTGGTTGATTGGAGATAAGAGTCTCACAAACTTTCCTGCCTGGGCTGGCTTTGAATTGTGATTCTCAGATCTCAGCCTCCTGAGTAGCTAGGATTACAGGCATGAGCCACCAGTGCCAGGCTAATGAGTACATTTTCTAAGGAGCATTGTTACCTCCCCCTTTGGTATTTCTTGTCTATACATTAGTCCTTATTTGAAGACTTTATTTTAATTGGAGCATTGATGTGGTTTGGTTAGTTTGAATTCAGGAAAACATTCCTGTTTTACTGAGATATTTAGGATAAATTTTCCTTATTTAAGCCTTTATCACACTGTGCCTGAACACTATCCATACCTCTTCACTGACAAAAGCTGTCAACTTACTTTCACAGAGAGTAAGTTGCACCTATTTTGTGAAATACTCTATGTTGCTTAGTGATTTTTGCTTCTACCTTTCTCCATTGTGGAGTAAAAATGGTTACTAAAATCTCTGTATAACAAGCATAATGTTCTGGTTTAAGGTGAAATATTTATCTGGAGGTAGCTTTCTAATGATGACAATGAGTAATACACATGTGAGGTAGGAAAAATTTTAGGGTTCTATTTTTTGTGTGATTTTTTGCTTGTCTCTGTTTTCCTTTGCTTTCCTATTGCTATTGCCCAGAAACCTATTTTATGGCTTCTGGATTTTCACTTTGTTCTGAATGACTGTGTTATTTCCAGACATGTGGGTGGTTACTCATTGGCTATCATCAATATCATAATACAACTTTAGCAGGCATTGATAATAAAATCAAGTTTAGATTTGAGGTAATCACAATTATTTGAACACATTTTCATAGAAAATAAGACTTAAACATGAAAAAGAAGAAGCTTATGGAAGAAATAAAAAAACATAAGGAATAAAAAGCACAATGCCTTCATTTAAAATCGTATTTCTAAACCATTTTTCTATTATATCTTTGGTGTTGAGTAAATGCAATTTTCTTATTGGCTCACAGTGCTTTGAATTTTAGAAATATTGTCTTTACAAAAAAGTAGAAGTATAAATATCTCTAGAGAATTACATGAAATGCCAGGGGCATTTACATATTTACAATCTTTGCTGACAGTCATACTGTAGAAATCTGGGTTAATTTTAGACTTTGTGAAGTTAAATATGCATGTTAATAATTTAAGGGTAGCTATTAAATAAATAGAAATAATATGCATAAATCTAAAGTAAACAGAAAAATATTTTTAAAGAAGTAAAACCAACAATCTAAAATTAAGTGGAGAAAAAAATGAAGCACTGAATAGACTGAATATAAACCACAAAGTAAGATGTTGGAAACAAAATCTTTGTACATCAGTTGATATGAAAGTATTCAATTTACCAGCTCAGTGATGAATGCAGCCAAACTACTTGGCAGACCAATGTTGAAATTGAAAGATCTATGAAGAAATACAAAATAAATACTAAAATAACAAAAGAATCAAAATCCTTGTGCAGACCATAACACAAAATAGACTTTAAGTGAAAAGTATCAGGTACAGAAGAAGAGTATAATATAATAAAAATATTCAATCAACAAAAGCATTCTTCTAAACTTGTGGCTGCCTGATAACATGAACACAAAATTTTAAAGGTAAATTGGCAGGGCTACTGGGAAAAGCTGGAAAATCCACAACATAGGGAGTTTTTCTTAAAACAAATTTTTGGAAAACTATTGAAGTTGGAGAAGACTTAAATAAAACAGTTCACTTGATTGAAGATGTACTGAATTTTCAACCAATAGACATTCTTGCAAGGACAACTCACATGAGTAATTACAAAATTGACCACTACAATAAGCAAGTGCCAACCAAGTAGAGAATTAACATCGATAATGGATTATTACTCACCCTTACAAAGGAAGGAAATTCTGACACAGGCTACAACATGGAAAGCATTATGCTAATTGAAACAAACCTCACACAAAAGTCAAATTCCTCATGATTCCACTTATGAGAAGCAATTCAAATAGCCAGTTTCATACAGAAAATAGAATAGTGGATACTAAGGGCTGAGGGAGGGAGGTTTAACGTGGAAAGCTTAAAAAAAAAGTTCTATAGATAAATAGTGGGGCTGGACACAAAATAATATGAAGATACTTATTATCACTGAAAGTTGCTGAAAGGTGATCAGGGTAATAAAATTCATTTTTTAACATTTTGTTTAACAACACAAAATACTGAGTAATAGTATATAAACTACAAAAAAAAGTGATGACGGAAAAAAAAACTACAGAGTCTGAACAAATTATTGTCAGAAAATGGCATCGCAAGAAAAGAGCCACAAGCTTAATGATGAATCAAACTGGATGCTGGTTGTATACACCTAGAATCCTAGCTAGTCAGGAGTCTGAACACAAAAACAAAAACAAAAAACAGAAGATTGAGGTCCAATGCCAAACAGGCAGAAAAGTCTGAGAGGCTCGATCTCCAAAATAACCAACAGAAAGCCAGGCTGGAGTGTGAGTGGAGTGAATGAGCCTAGAAAGCACAGGGCCCACGCCAAGTTCAAACCCCAGCACTAGCAGAAAATTCAGAATCAAAACTATGATTTGATTTCATTGAGTGAATATCCATAATGGAATTAGCCAATTATCTGTACATGGGCATATAGGATATTATTTTTCAATTTTGCGACTCTAACTAATAGAGATACTATACATAATTCTGTTTTTGTGTATACATGCTGATACCAGGGTGTGAAATCAGGGCCTTGGGCTTTCCTTCAGCTCTCTTGCTCATGACTGGTGCTCTACTACTTGAGCTATGCTTCCAGGCTAAGGTGCTATGATACATCTATAAGAAAAAATAAGGATGAAAATAATTATATATTAAAATATGAATATAGCTATAATCTTAGGATATGTGTGATCATCCTAAATCCTATGGAGATTAATAAGACATCATGTTATGCTTCAAAGGATACCTTCAAGTAAAGTGAAAAGATAACTTGACAAGTCAGAGAAAATATTTCAAGATCCTTCCTGGAAAAAATTTTGTATCTAGAATCTAGAGAGAATCCTTACAACTAACTCACCAAGCCATCATAAAAAGGCAGCCTGACTTTAAAAATGGGTCAATGTCTGAGTAGACACTTCTTTACAAAATATAAAGCAAGTGAGAGATGTTCAACATCAAAATCAAAACCACGGTGAAATCCAACATCACATGAACTAGAATGGCTTAACAACAAGGGAGCAGCAAGTGCTGAGGGACTTGCAAAAATATAGGAACTTCCACACATTTTGGTAAGATTGTAAAGCAGTGCAGTCACTTTGAAAAATAATTTACACTCTACAGAAAGTTAAACATAGAGCTACCATACATACACATCCATTTTAAATGTTTACTTCTGTATGACTTGTACATAAATGTTCATAGCAGTGCTTTTAATGACAGACAAATAGAAACTACCCCAAAGCCCATCAGTTGAATACGTAAATAAAACACAGCTCTATAATGGAAGGTTTTCCAACCTTGTAAAGGAATAAGGCACTGATTCATGGTGGACATGTACTGTGGATGAACTTTGAAAATATGTCTTTGCGAGAAGTCAGTGACAAGAAATTATAAATTATACAAATAGAGTTATACAAAATGCTTTCAGAGTAGTCAGATTTAAGGGTGCAAAAAGTAGACAAGTGGTGGTTTGAGGCTATGGGGGCATAGGAAATGACTAATCACATGTACTTGTTGTGGTAAAAGTGTTCTACACTGACCCGGATAGGTGGTTTCTGTTAAATATACTAGCTGGTTGAATTGTGTCAGCTGCATGGTGTGAATTATAGGTGAACAAAACAGTAAAAAATGACACTTGTTCCATCACAACACCCCAACTTCCTATCCCATTAACTCAAAGTGAACTTTCATTCTAAGTGTTTAATTTTTATCTCACATTTACTGACATCTGGTTGTGTGAGATTTTGTAATATATAATACATTAGTAATATATCATGTACTACAATGATACATTTAATAAACATGAATGATTATATTTGTTTATGCAGCTATGTAATTATATAATCATCAACTAATTAGATACATGCAGATAGATCTAAACATGTTAAAATATTTTTGCTTGCAACAAAAGAATAGTAGACCAGCATGCATGACATGCAAGATGAAATGCGCTTCTTTTATTTTATTTTATTTATTTAAGTAATGGGGCTTGAACTCTGGGCCTGGATGTTATCCCTCAGCTCATCAGCTCAAGGTGAGCACTCTACAACTGGAGCCACATCGCCACTTCCACTTGGTTTGTTGGAGATAAGTCTCACAGAGTTTCCTGCCCAGACTGGCTTTGAACCGCATTCCTCAGATATCAGCCTACTGAGTAGCTAGGATTACAGGTGTGAGCCACTGATGTCCGGTGAAATGCTTGTTTGGTATGAAATAAAAATTCAGAAGGATGCACTGTGCTTTTCTCCATCATTTTACCAATACAGAAGGATTCTTATCTTTCCTCCCTCCCAAGAGCAAGGGCAACATTCTGAATTCTCCTGTACAGTATGGTGCACTGCACAGGAGAGGTTGGACTAACAGGTTTGTGCTCCTTACTTCCTGCCAGCCTTCCTTTCAGTGTCAAGAAGTTGTCCTTTTGTATCAGACAGAAGTCAAACCCAAGGCAGCTGCAATATTCTATCCCCTTTCCATGGCCACTTCCAGAAAGGATAAGCTCCTTCCTTCTCCTCAGGTTCTTAATCCAGACACGAGTTTTTGTTTAGCAAATTTTTCATGCCAGGAAAGAGAATGCACACACACACACACACACACACACTCACGCATGCACACATGCACACATGCATGCTCAGACACACATAGTAGAGGTAATTTTTTGCATATCAGATATTACCAACATATTAAACTCATGAGGAGTTCAAAAACAGTGATATGACTCAGAAGGCAGGACTGAGGGTAATAGAGCACTACAAAGCTCTCAGCATGCCCATTGCTAACAGAACCAGAGGAGCTGCGATTAGTTAATGAGCATGTGCAGTAGGATTAACATTAACATCCTGTTAATGTATGGATTCTGGATTGAGGCCTAGGGATTGTTGGGTTCAACATTGCAATTGGCCTATCATGGAGCTGATTTTTTTCACAACATCATTCCTCAATTGGGTATAATGCTGGAAGATGTCACTTTGTATATCCAGAGTTTATAAAGCTTCCAGTAGACTTGCAAACCAGATAGAAGGATTCCCTGAGAAAATAGTAATTTGGTTACACTATGCTTTTGTATCTGTGCAAGAATGATTGCTTTAGAAAACTGCATCATCCAAGCACTTTGGAGTGCACTTGAAAAATCATCCCTTTACACCAGTGGAAACTTTATCCCATTACACAAAAGAAACCACACTCAAATTTTGAAATTAAATAAGGGACTAGCCCACAATGAGTAATTTCTTTCACAATAGAAAAGATTTTTTTAAGTTATATTTTTGTTCCTTCAATTGCCTTTCAGCTGCTCCATTTTTACAATCGCCTGTAGAAGCAATGTTCAAGAAAGCAGATTGAAATTATTTTAATTATGTGACAGCCCAGAGGAAGATGGAATTGTACAATGGCCTGGACTAGCATCTTCTGTCTGGTCAGTAGCCAAAAGACAGAACAGGATGAACAATGAAGCTCTGGTCTAGAAATAATAGCCTGAAGATAAAGAGGGGAAAGAAGTTTCGTTTGACTATGATGAATCTCTTGAGTATTTCCTTTATTCCTCCCCTTTGATAATTAGAGTCCAGATATAAAATAAATCATAATGAGAGAGATGACAAGCAATATAAATCATTGCTATTTAAGACACATGAACTGAACATATTTATAATGAATAAATGTTCTCAGTCTAGGATCTGTGGAAATGTTCTAAAAGACACAAAACTCCAGAAATTGTATGCAAAATTGTATGAGAATGTGCATTTGTGAATATTTTCAGAAGATAGTCCAGAAGTTTTATAAAGGGGATAATTAATTTTAAAGACAATATCATAAGAAGAGCTAGAAGTAGAAGCTTATTATTTACAAATTCTAGGTTTGTCTCTCAGTGGGTCATCCTGAGTCTTTTCAAATATGTGGGTTCAGACATAAGAGAAGCTGGGTCATGGAAAAGCAATCAGAACTCCTTCCAAATCAGGAATTCATCTTTATGTCCTTTCAGCCTGAGAAAGCATTTCACTAAACCTGCTATAAACACCTACCACCTTCTAAATGATCAAACATGTGAATCCCCAAATTGTGTGATCTTATTACTAGTTTACCCTGTTTGCCTTAACATGTGTGCATCCAAAAGAAAGTTTACCATGTTTCTTGTCACAGAACTAGAAGCCAGTTGTGTATAGCATCTTGCCGAAATGGAAAAGAAAGAGAATATGTTTTGACATTTTGGCATTTGACCACATATATACATCCTCTTTTTCATTTGTAAAACACACAAGGTTTTGAGAAACCACATGGCTCCACAGATAGCATGTAAAAATACCTTAATAAGCAAGTGTCACTATAGTTTGCAGTCAAAATTGCTTATTTCTTCTAGAGTAAGATATTTTTCAACAATAATTCTAAGGGACTTTTGCTAAGACAAATGTAATCTAATAGCTCTCAAAATACTTGGTTTGCTTTAATGACATAAAAACCTTTTTTAAACACTTCCTCAAATGTACAAGTGGAGCATTTGTAAAAAAGAACAATTCTACAATTCTACACATACAAATAAGAACGAGCAACTGATGAGGTGTGGTCTAGAAAGGGGTGGTCCTGTTCTAATTGAAGCCCAGTTAAGGAGAGCTTTGTTTGAGGCAGGGATAGTTGTGACAATTAAGGATGAGGAGGACTGAAGTTGGAAAAGGAAAGAGAAATCATTCACAATTTCACCCAAGTGAAGGCAGAGTAAGTGACACAGCACAAGGGCAGGCAGGGATGTTGGGAATTGTTGCTGGCTGAAGGTGAGGCTGGGGAAGCAGATAGAAGGAGACCATGCACAATTTGTTTTCTGAATCCTAAGAACATTGGAAAGTCAAAAACAGTTTCAGCTTCCAGGAATTAGGCCTGGACACTGCTTAGTGAATAGAGGCAGAAGAATAGATTTATAATTAAAATAAATATACTAGCAGAATAACAGTCCACATTTTAGGTAGACCAACCAATTTAACCTTTATGTGTCTTCTTTTTAATTTTTTTTTGGGTCCGGTCATGGGGCCTGAACTCTGGGCCTGGGCACTGTCCCTCAGCTCTTCAGCTCAAGGCTAGCGTTCTACCACCTGAGCCACAGCGCCACTTCCGGCTTTTTTCTTTTTGCTTATGTGGTGCTGAGGAATCGAACCCAGGGCCTCATGCATGCAAGGCAAGCGCTCTACCAATGAGCCACCTTTCCAGCCCCTTTAATATTTTTTTTATTGTAAAGATACTATACAGAGGGGTTATAGTTACATGAGTAAGGTGATGAGAATATTTCCTATCGAGCATTTTATGTGTCTTCTTAAATTATTAACAAGAATATGACTTCAGAAAATAAGGAAAATCTTCCTTGGTTATGTTCTAGTTCTACCATTTTACTAATGTGTAAATTAGGGAGTATACTGAAACACTCAGAGACTCTCCATAAAATAAAGTAAGTATGAGTATCAAACAGATCTTTTTCTTTAAGGATACCTGGAAAAGGTGTTTACCTAATTACCATTGTTCTTTAAACTTGAGTAATAGTATATATTTCTCCATGAAGTATAATAATTTAGTCACTAATGACATATCACTATCAGTGATTTATTTAAGCTCAGATGGCTTTTTTACTATTGGTCTAATCTACCTCCACTCTGGTCTTCATGACTTAAGATGTCTCCTTTTTAGACTGTCTGTAGTCAAGACTGTCACACCTATTCAGCTTCTTATCTAAAATTATACATTATATATCTCTGTTACATTTCATCAAAGTTTTTGTACATGTGCAAACTTAAGTTTCAGGCCTTGGGCCCTGGCTCAGATCTGGTGCTCTACTACTTGAACCATGTTCCCAGCCTTGCTTTTTGGGCTGGTCAGCTAGAGATAGTCTCTCAAACTTTGATGCCTTGGCAGACTTTGAACCACATTTCTCAGATTTCAGATTCCAGAGTAGGAAGAATTGCAAGTATGTGCCACCAGTGCCTGGCTTTTGGTTTTCATCTTGAATTATAAAGGGATCTTGATTAGTCTCTTACCTTCTATGACTTTTAAAGGTCATATAAATTGTCTGAGCCATAGCACTTGGCTTGCTTTACCCAATTTTTACATTAATAAAACTTCTTTAATTGGTATCCTCATTGTTATCAGGATAACCTAGTAAGGAGCCTAACTCTGATGATCTAATTATGATGTCTCTATCCTTTTTTAAATGTTTTAATTGACAAGAGTTGTATATATTTATGGTTTCAATATGGTGTTTTGATAAATGTATACATTGTGGAGTGGCTCAAGCAAGCTAATTTACATATATGTCCTCACATACCTCTTCGTTTATTGCTTTTTTTATACCCCTTTTTAATGCTATTTTGGTATGACATTTAGAGTACAGCACTTTTCCTTTGGCAAAATGTAACAGCGTTTGAAGGAAGGCATTCATCTCATTTCTGGGAGAAAATATTAATGGAGGTTTGTGGGAAGGAAGGTCATTTGCCACCAAGGATAATAAAGTTCTGAGATCTTAGGGGCAATAACCCAAGTGTGGGCAGTAGTGGTGGTCATGACAGATTGGCAAGCAATAATAATAGCTCTTCACTGAGTACAGACTTATTCCTGAACACATATGGGATACTCTTAAAAAATACCCAAAAGGCCAGGAGCTGGTGGTTCACACCTGTTATCCTAGGTACACAAGAGGGTAAGATTTGAGAATCTGGATTCAAAGTCAGCCTGGGCAAGAAAGTCTGTGAGACTCTTATTTCCAATTACCCACCAGAAAATCTGAAGTGAAGCTGTGGCTCAAAATGGTAGAGCACTAGCCTTGAATAAAAAGAACTCAGGGACAGTTTCTAGGGCCTGAGTTCAAGCCCTAAGACCGACCAAAAAAAAAAGAATACCCAAAGGTACCTGAGAAACTGTGAATCAGCCTTGTGCTCCAGAATCAGCATGACCTGGTGAATTGGGAAGGGGCTCTCTCTATTTGAGGACAATGAGGAACACCGATAATGAAAGGCAGCATATTCAATCTCTGAAAATTTCAATTGTCCCATTAGTATGAAATTTTTCATTAAAAATGAGATGTCCCCTTAAATACTAAGCAATGTGTGAGGCATTTTCTAGGTACTCAGACATACAATTACTATTACCAAGAATATTCAAGTTTTTTAAAACATCTAAAGCATTTTAGGGTTTTATTTGTTCTGAATAAAAACTTGGACTATATTATAAAATTGGAGATTGTTAGTTTATTATTTATTTATATGAGTAAGTATACACAGAGATGTAGGATTAGCTAATATTTATCTTTGTATGGTAAAGCAATAAAACATACTGCACTAGCTTTTTCTCTTGTCTAAGTGTTCTTTATTAAATAAACTTAAATTATTTCCTTCTTAAGTGCCTCACTCATAAAATATTACTTTGCTTAGCATTTCAATGAGCATCTGATATACTTTCAAATGAGAAATATGAGTGTCAGCCATCTGTTAGATAAACAGATTTATTAACACACACTACCCCCAATATGCTAAGTGTTGATTAGCTAATATTCTAAGTATTCAGTATCCTTTGGACTTTCATTTTACAAGATCTTGTTCTTATCAGAGTACATACACAAGTGTATGCCTACATATATATCTGGGTATATATTTTCAAGTATGATATAAGCTTAATATAAAAGTCATTCTGAAGTGAAATTATAAATTTGCATTTAAAATTTTGGATAAGTGAACAGAAAAATAGCAAAAACTGAGCAGGGCATAAGTGGCTTACACCCCAGGAGGTTGAGATATGAGGACTGTGGTTTGACCAGGTAGAGAAGTACATGTGACTTCTATCTCCAGTTAACCATACAAAAGCCAGAATTGGAGCTGTGGCAGAGTGGCAGAGTGTTAGCTTTGAGCAAAACTGCTCAGGGACTGAGCCCAGGTCCTGAGTTCAAGCTCCAGTAGCCCCCGTATACTTTATCTCTCTCTCTCTCTCTCTCTCCCTCTCTCTCTCTCTCTCTCACACACACACACACACACACACACACACACACACACAAACCAGATGATATAATAGTAACCAGTCCTTCTTCCCTAACATTCTTTTGTCTGGTTATACTCTGAGAGAACTTGGGCCTAGGTCTTGTTATAGGGTGAGGAATGGAATCACAGGGCAAGAAAGGCACCCAATAATCTCTAAAAATAATTCCTTAAAAGGTCAGATAAGTTGATGTTAGGAAAATGAACCCTAAGATATGTATTTAAATTTTTTTTCTTTCATGCAATTGTTTCTAAAACATTTATAAGATTATTTCTTTGTTACTTTGTATGTCCCTCCCCCACAGTATAACCCCTGCTTTCACTGTATTTGATGTCGGTATAATTTCTGGAGGGGAAGGGGAAAAACAAGTCCTTTAAATAAGGATACAGGTGGACCCGTTGCAACAATGAGAAGTACAAGTCGTTATGTCAAAAACGAACTTTACAACTTTGGTGAGTGGGGGGGAGGATTAGGTGGGGGGGCAGGAGGAGGCTGGGAAGGAATGGGAAGGGGAAACAAAGGAGGAGGCTACAATGCTTGATAAGAAATGTACTCATTATCTTGCCCATGTAATTGTAAACCCTCTGTACAGTATTTTCACAATAAAAAATAAATAAAAATTAAAAAAATTCCTTAATCTTCTCCATTGTACTGTAAACCTGTGTGTCACAGTTTTTTTCCATAAACCTCTACTCACTAACAGATACAAACATACTGAATTGCTCCACCAATATTTGTTGAATAAGGAAATTAAAATGTAATACTGGAGCTCTCATAAAATCTAAGTTATGTTCTTGAGTTTTAATCTTGGTCATAAAATTACTTGTCAAACAGATACATTAAACAAATTTTACCAATTAGAAAATTTACTTCCAAATGTGGAAGTTAAGAAATAGTTTAAGTTATAGAAGGTAAAAAAGTTTAAGATATGTGAATTTCTGTAAAGAGCAATTATGCATCTGGAATTGAAACAAGACCCAGTGTACCTTTTACTGCTTGAGAGTCTGTTTTAACATTCATGCTATTTTCTGAATAATATATCCAACTATAAGATGTAATCTCTTTATCTCCTTGAGGGACTGGTCCCAGAACCTCCCTTAGATATCAAAATCCGAGGATGCTCCATTCCCTTTGTGTTTTTGTTTATGAGAATTTCTTATGTACCACATAATGCAAAAGATGTGTTTTCACTATCTAGCAGCCACACTAATGTGGAGAGTCCATGGTGGCACCAGCTTCCCTGTACCTCTGATCTCATGTTGGTACTCCCTTGTCTTTAGAATCTTACCTTCCAGTACCCATTCACAGCCTTAACCTGCCAGCCCTAAAATTCTCTCACTCCCTGTCTCCTGTTGCTTGTAGACCTCATAGGACTTCCATTCCTACCAAACTTCAGGCTTTATTTCTGTCCCTTCCCAACATATACTCATTGTTTCTCTTACTTCAGGTATAGAAATACCTTTAAGGATTTTGTGCAGGAGTCTCTATAATCTTTCTCACTACGTATGCAAATTATGCATAATCGGCCTCACTATATTCTTTGTCTATTTTTTTTATTGTGAAAATACCGGACAGAGGGATTACAATTACATGAGCAAGGTAACGAGTACATTTCTTATCAAACATTGTTGCCTCCTCCTTTGTTTCCCCTTCCCATCCATTCCCATCTTCCCCTCCCCAAAGTTGTAAAGTTCGTTTTTCGACCTAATGACTTGTACATCTCAATGTTGAAATGGTTTTTGTCTATTTTTAAGCTAATGTTTTAGTGTGGTGCTATAACAACACAAATAGGTGACCTTCATTAAAAATTAAAATGATCCTTCAAGGCATTTGGACAATGGTTGTGTCCTAAATCCCCTACCTCCCTCTTTCTCCTTAGCAGTCTTTCCAAATCCCTATCATTCTCTGTAAACCCTTGACCCCACTCAGCAAATGACCTCACCTTTTACATCACAAAGGAAATGAGGGCCAAGAGACAGTAACTCCCTCAACTTCCTGCCGCCTGCCTCCTCTACACTCTTATCAGCACCCACATTCATCCTCACCTCTTTCCCTCATTTTTCAGTTGCAGCAATGTCTCTCCTCTTGCCAAAGTTAATCCCACCACCTGTGATCTGGATCCCATCCCTCCTGTTCCCCAAGGGAGGTGCTCCATCAATCACCCATGCTCCTGTATCCTCAACCTCTTGTAGTATGCTGATTCTCTCCCCTCAACATACAAAAATGTTCTCATCTATTCCAAGGCAAACACCACACACACACACACACACACACACACACACACACACACACACACACACACACACACACACACACACACCTTCTCCCTCCCTGTACTCCTTTCAAGTTACTGCCAAAACTTTCTCTGTTCTTTCTCAGCCAAGCCTGCTCTAAAAAAATTTTTTTCTTGTGACTTAAAAAAAAAAGTAATATATGCTCATTTTTGGACATCTGGAGATTGATTTTCAAAGAAGAAAAGGGTCATTGCTCAAATATCCACTAGATCATGAATGACAACTGTTAATATTTAATATTTGGATTTGTTTTTTGAATTTACCTTATCTCCACCTATCAAACTGTTGAATAATATTTAAATTTATAAAAGGTCAGAGGGAGCTGGATAAAATATGTAATAGAGGGGTGAATGAGTCAGAATGCATTATATACATGTGTGGGAATATCTTTTGTATAATTAATATGTCAATAAAAATATTGGTTATCATACCCTAAGCTTTTTCCCAAATTGTGACCATTTTTTCACAGCTGAAGATTTCTCTCACAAATATATCTCTTACAGGTTGTATATGATCTTATATTTGTAACAATGTAATTACTGTAGGTTATTGGACTGTCTGTTAACTTATTTTTTTTCTGCTAGTTCTGTAGCTTGAACTCAGGGCCTGGGCAATGTCCCTGAGCTTTTGTACTCAAAGCTAGCATTCTACCATTTGAGCCACAGCTCCATTTCCAAATTTTTCATGTTTTATTGGGGATAAGAGTCTCATAGACTTTCCTGCGCAGGCTGGCTTTGAGCCTTTATCCTCAGATCCCAGCCTCCTGAGTAGCTAGGATTACTGGTGTAAGCCACCAGCATCAGGTTAATTTTTCTCTTCTAAAAACCATAAAAAGACTTGTGTAGACAAACCTATTATCTTCTCTCCCCTACTCGCTTCTCTGGATAGGATAATCCATCCATCACTTCTAAAACTTCAGTTACTGGAGATTTTGCTCATGAACATTTTTGAGGACCTCATTTCCTTATGTTACATTTCTTTTCTGTGTTCATCTGCTCTGAGGTATCTGACATGGTTAGTGACATTCCCTTTGAAACCCTCTTCTTTGGCCTTCTGTGCCATTTCCCTGCTTTCTATCCTTCAGGTCCTCCATCTCTACTTCTCTGATGGCTTTTCTTTCTGGACTTCTCTTACATATTTGTCTTCCTTGAAGCTCCACTCCAGCTCTGTTTTTTTTCTCCTTTCCCAATATATCTTTTATTAATAAGTTTTTTATTGTGAAAATACGGTATAGAGGGGTTACAATTACATGAGCAAGGTAATGAGTACATTTCTTATCAAGCATTGTTGCCTCCTCCCTTTGTTTCCCCTTACCATCCCTGCCCTCCCATCTCCTCCCTCCAAAGTCATAAAGTTCATTTTTCGACATTATGTCTTGTACATCTCATTGTTGCAAATTACACCAACATCAAATACAGTGAAAACAGGGTTTATACCGTGGGGGAGGGACATACAAAGCAACAAAGAAATCATCTTATAAATATGTTAGAAACAATAGCAAGAAAGAGCCCAGTGCGGGTGGCTTATGCCTGTAATCCTAGCTACTCAGGAGGCTGAGATCTGAGGATCTTGGTTCAAATCATCCCTGGCAAGAAAGTCCATGAGACTCTTATCTCCAATAAACCATTCAGAAAACAGGAAGTGAAGCTGTGACTCAAGTTGTAGAGCTCTAGCCTTGAGCTGAAGAGCTGAGGGACAGTGCCCAGGCCCAGAGTTCAAGCCCCACGACTGACCAAAAAAAAAGAAAAAAAATTAGCAAGTAAGTAAAACCATTTGAGTCCTTATCTTGGGGTTCATTTCATCTAACATCAACTTATCTGACCATTTCTGCTTGTCTCAGACATATGCTAGTTATTGCAAATAAGGGAAACCATGAAACCTATGTTTCTTTGGGCCTGGCTTACTTCACTTAATATAATTTCTTCCAAGTCTTTCTATTTCCTAACAAATGGAGCAATGTCATTTTTTCTGATGGAGGCACAGAATTCCATTGTGTATATATACCACATTTTCTTGATCCATTCATCTACTGAGGGGCATCTGGGTTGGTTCCATATCTTAGCTATGGTAAATAATGCTGCAATAAACATAGTTATGCTGGTAGCTTTAGTATGGTCTTGCTTGTGATCATGTGGGTAAATGCCCAAAAGTGGGATTGCTGGGTCATAGGGGAGCTCTATGTGGAGTCTTTTGTGGAACCTTCATACTACTTTCCAAAGTGGTTGAGCAAGTTTACACTCCCACCAACAATGTAGTAGGGTTCCCTTCTGTCCATATCCCCTCCAGCATCTGTTGTTATAGAGTTCTTGATTCTAGCCATTCTAACTGGGGTGAGGTGGTATCACAGGCAGAAATTTTCTTCATAAAGACCAAGAAACACAACAAATCAAAGACAGGTTGGACAAATGGGATTGCATGAAATTGCAGAGCTTCTGCATGCAAAGGACATAGCTAGCAAGATCAATAGAAAGCCCATAGACGGGGAGAAGATCTTCACTAGCCATACAATGGACAAGAGTCTCATACATAAAATATACCTGGAACTCAAAAAATTAAACCCCCCAACAACAAATCCTCAAAGAAACAACTACCCAATAAATAAACAGGCTAAAGACTTACAGAGAAATTCTCTGAAGAGGAAAGAAGGATGGCCAATAGACACATGAAGAAATGCTCAACCCCCCAACCAAAAAAAAAAAGCAAATCAAAACAACATTGAGATACCACCTCACCCCAGGTTTCAGTTTTATTTCCACACTTTTCCACTGTGGATAACTAATGCCTCATTGTTTACTTAAATACTGCTGAGAGCCAAGCTGAATACCTAGCCTGTAGTTGCTCTCCTTGGGAGCTCTCTCTGCTTCTCACTCATGCGTTCTTAATTATTGTCCCTTTGGTAAGACATCATGGCAACCTATATGTAGTCTGCCATGGCAGGTATGAATTTCCATTAAACTGTCTGCTGACTTGCTTCTCATTTTCCAGGTTTCTCTACCTTAGCCATTTGAACACTCTAGGTTAAGTCACTATTTGCTGTTGGACTCTGTCTTCTGTCTTGTAGAGTGTCTGGTAGCATCCCTCATTGCTACCCACTAGATGCCAGTAGTTGCCCATATCAATTGTAATAATCAAAGAAATCTCTGAAAATGTCTCCTAGGAACCAAGTTTATACAGAGTGAAAACTACTATGTTAGACCATGACTTTTGCAAGGTAAGACCTAAGTATTCATCATTTTTCTCTCACACAGCAGCTAATCTAGTATCTTGCATAGAAATAATGTCAAATAAAGAAATGAGGCAAAATACAAAGAAAACCTGGGAAAAATGAAAATAAAATTAATTAGAATAGGTTATTTTTTAGAAAAGATTTCAATTTTTATTTATTGTCAACTATTAAGCAAATACCATATTACTCTTAAGTATTATTGTTCCAGGGTGATATTAAATCAGAAAAATCCTTAACCTCGGGGAGCTTCTATTTTGCTGGAAAGAAGTAAATCAGACATACAATTAGAATATACACAGTAATAATAAGTGAAAATACTCCTGCTGCTCAAGGTGAGAAAATCTAACAAAAAGAAATAGAGAAAGAATGAAAACTGAGAGCAAGAGGAATAGGCTCCTTTACAGGCATTTGGGAAATATTGGGAAAAGGTTTCAAAATGGTGTCTTTGAAGGACACAAGCCTTACCAGAAATCAATGAGATTGTTCCTTTCAAGTATAGAATTAATGTAGTTGCAGAGTAAACATTTGTGCTTTGCTTCAGAAATATACCTCTAGTACAAGAGGCATATGCCTTTTTAAGTTAATTCAATTTATCATAAGCATGGACCTAAGTGATAATCATTGAATAGAAAATTCATACCCATTTAGATAGATTTGAGACAATGGGTGAAGACAGGGGCTGTGCTCAATCCTAGTGCGTGTGTGGTATGAGGGGAGAGAGGATTTTGAACCACAAGGTGTATTTGAAAATATCTACACGTGTTTTTGTTACCAGACTTGTGGGAATATGGAGATGTGTTACTGGCATTCAGTATATAGAAGTGAGAATGCTGTTGAAATACTACAACACATAGGAAAGTACCCAAGACAAAGTATGAATGGGATGACATTTTGGAATGCCAATAGATCTGAGGTTGAGAAACTATTCTTACTCAGGCTTACAGATCCATAACATAATTAACACATTAATGGATCCTGAAATCCCAGAGTTCAATCAATCTATTTATCCCCCATGTCTTTAACCAAAGGAATTTACCGTGAAACTATATTAAATATATGGGACAAGACATATTTAATAAAATAGAAGTATATTTACAAAAATACTTTTATTCATCTATGTTGACTGTTTAAAGTAACTACTAAAGAATTTAAAATCACTTCTACTTGACAACACTGGTTTATGCCATTTTCTTTTATTTCTTTTTTTTGTGTCAGAGTTGGGGTTTGAACTCAGGGTCTCCTCTAGCTCGTTCCCTTTGGGTTGGTGCTCTATCATTTGAGCTATACCTCTAGTTGCTATTTCTTGACAAAATAAAATATTTTATTTCCTAAAAACCCAAGAAGAAGAAGAAGGCACAAGAGGATCTCTAAAGAGCAGCCAAACATACCACTTTGTAAAAGGACTCGTACCAGAGTCGGGAAAACCATTGGGGAGGACTAGGTACCATAGGGGATTATTGCCTCTCACTGCTGAATGGACATAGTGGATGAATCCTGTTCAATTTTCTCTATGCTGTTTCCTAGCTGTACTGTTTGTGGAAATACCAGGACCAGTTTATGTGTGTGGTTTGGGGAGAAAGTTGGGGGGGTTGAGTTGGGGGGTTATTTTCTAATTTTTTTGTACATTTGGAGCAGTGACAATAAATAAGCCCCCTTTAAACTGAAAAAAAAAGTTTTTTAAAATCCCTTTAAGCATTTGATATGGTGCTTTTCTTTCTCCTTGTGTCTTATTTATGTGGTCCCAGTGCTTGAACTCAGGGCTGGGGTACTGCCCCTGAGCATCTTTTGCTGAAGACTAGGACTGTTCTAGTTGAGCCACAGCGCCACTCCCGATTTTTTTGGTGGTTAGTTTGAAGATAAGACTCTCACAGACTTCCCTATCCAGGCTGGCATTGAATCTTGATCCTCCTCAGACCCCAGCCTCTTGAGTAGCCAGGATTACAAATGTGATCCTCTGGCACCTGGTCTTAATTTAGCATTTTACAGCTAAAGATAAGTAGACTAATTACTCTTTAAATTTTTTATTTATCCAGTCTATGTACATGTAAAAGGATAATTTTCCTCAAATATATAAAGTCAAATTTAGTCTTTCATCAAATATTGAAATCACTGATACGTTTAAATTTTGAACAAATTGAGTGGTTGCTACTCTAAATCTTTTGTCCCACTTTTGAAGCACTCAAAGGAATAGAATATCAATATTCAATAGAATATCAAGGTCAAAGTAGATGAGGATGTTACTTGAAAATATCATGCTTCAACCC
This sequence comes from Dipodomys ordii, assembly GCF_000151885.1. Taxonomy (NCBI): domain Eukaryota; kingdom Metazoa; phylum Chordata; class Mammalia; order Rodentia; family Heteromyidae; genus Dipodomys; species Dipodomys ordii. The sequence continues at coordinate 3,397,102 of NW_012267288.1, forward strand.
AAGAATATGGTCATTCAAGGAGAATTCAAGCACAAAAAGTTACTTGAGTAATCAGAAACCGTTCTTTAAGGAATTGGAAGACAACGGGTTGCAATATGGGCTTTGCCAACTGCCTAAGAGAGTGTTGTAGCTTGAAGTCAGTCAGGCATGGTATGGAAGGGCTCACAACACTACTGCTATCTCCAAACAAGCAAAGTCCCAAGCCTCCTAACTCAACAAGTCACGGAAGAAGTAGTATGGAGAAAAATAGAGTTAGCATATGAGCTTTGGGAAAATGTGACTTTTCTTTCTTTTCCTTTCTTCTCCTTTTTTTTTTAATGTGTAAGTCATGTTAAACCTTGTCAAGGCTAAATATATTGCCTGGGTGTCATTAGGCTCTGATTATAGCAAAGATTCTCCTCAGCATTTGATATCTAATAGATGTCAGTTGTTTGGTCAAAGTAGGTGGTGTGCCCTTTATTTTTGAAATGTGTTTTTTTGCAGTTTCTTTCTAAGCTGCCTTCCCCCACTCTAGCCTAGGAGAGACAGGGTTGTTATATTCAAGGCAGGAGAAGGTCATGGCTTGGCCTAGGATCTTGCTTGTGGGAGCAGGCAAAAGGAAGTGGCTAAAATTAGTAATGGACTGAATGTGTGCTGTGTTAAGAGAAAAGGGAGACAGGGGATGGAGGATCCAGCCCAGATCACACTGGCATTGTTCTCAAGGAGTAGCAGGAATGTGATACTGCCCAGGGCACTGGGAGGAAAGTAGGCCCATCACTGTTTTCTTCCCTTGTGTTTTTAGATGTTTTGCCACTTTCTCTCCCTCTTTTCTCTCTAATTCTTCCAATTTGAAGTCCTTGTAAATTTGCTGGAACAGTTCATGTATTTGATTACTGTGTCTAATTCAAATACGTTATATTGAAAAGAGAGAATTGGATAATATTTGTAGAAAAGTAGATGAGAGAAATGTAAACTAGCTTTCTCTAACATAGCTATGTTTTCTGGAAGGTCGACTATCAATTTGCATGAATGGAAATACCAGCATTGAGGTTTAACCCATATTGACACTTTTGATTACTTTAATTACCAAAATGTATCCATAACAATCTGGTAAAAACAGAAATTGGGGATAAAATTACCTTACAGCTTAAAAAAGTGCCATAATATTTTTTATTTATAGCTTTGGTTTCCTATGAGTTTCTGCTCACAAGTGATATTTAAAGTACTGTTCTGTTAAAGAATAACTATGAGGAAATCAGTAGTGTTTTTTTTTAAAGCAAAAACATATTAGGACTCAAAAGTATCTGTTTCTTTCATGAGAGGTGGGGGGAATTTTAGGCAAGAGCAAAACAAAAGAGGTCTGGAGAAGCCCTTTGAAACAGATGTTCTTAACCATAAAGACATTATTTTCTGGTCCTTGTAATATTTGTCCTTCAGATGGCATAATTTGGGATTCATATAGTTTGTGTGGATTTCAAAATGCGTAATTGTCATTCAAGTGGAAAAAGTGGAGGATTCCTATGAGATGGGAGGATTCAAAGGAGACAATATTTGCAGCAGGAAGGGTGTGCCTTGCTAACAAGAAAGAATGCTTAAAATTAGGCAACAGTTTACTAAATGCTAAAGCTAAAACCATAGTTTGGGTCCAAAAGAGTAAAATGTGGACAGAGAGTTTTTGATATACGTCAAGAGTGAAATGTTAATTTTAATTGTTCTGAGGAATTGGCCTTGATTCCTGGCAGCTCTGTTACTACCCAGATTTCCTAGCTGCCACCTCCTATGCAGTGCCTTCCCCCTGAGAGGTTACCCAGACACACCCTCTTCTCCATCTCACCTCTTTATTCCTAATTAACTTGTCCCTGGGTTCTCTCAGAAGAGCAGTGTGGCTGTCCTAACATGGTTTTGATTTTGACTCACTGACAAATTAAGCCATCTAAGAAAATTCAGATTCAGTCTCACAAGTGGGAAAGCCTTACTGGAGGCATCCCTGGAATCACAAAGACTGGCCACTGGCCGACTTCCATGGCCCTCACTCACAGGGAGGTGAAGCCAGCAACAGAGTATGCATAAACTGGCTCAAGTGTTGGGCTTTTGTTACTTTCAATTCTCTCATGACCTCTGAGTGCCTTTTCCTTGAAGTCCTCATAAGCATGATGGGCAGAGTCATCTGGTAGTCATGCAATGAAATTTAGCAGGTCTGAAAAGGCAGAAATGGAAACTGGAGAGAGAAGAAAACCCCGGTGGGAAGATAGATCCAGACCCGGGTACTGACAATCTGCCTTTACATGGTCATCAGCATGCAGACCCATCCAGAACCTCTCAGCTCTGTCTCTTTCTCTGCTCCTAACAAGCAACTTATCACATGGGTTTCAACTGCTTTTAATTGCTGAAGAAGTTAATCGGTAAGAAAAAAGTGAAAGGGGGCTGGGAAGGTGGCTCAGTGGTAGAGTGCTTGCCTTGCATGCATGAGGCCCTTGGTTCCGTTCCTCAGCACCACATAAGCTGAAAAGGCTGGAAGTGGCACTGTGACTCAAGTGGTCGAGTGCTAGCCTTGAGCTGAATTGCTGAGGGACAGCGCCCAAGCCCAGAGTTCAGGACCCACAGCCGGAGGAAAAAAAAAAAAGTGAAAGGAAGGAAAGAGGCAACTAACACTCAAGGAAACTTTTACATGCCCTTGGCATTGCTGCATTATTTAATTTCACGTCATCCTTATGGAAACCGAAAATTGGAGGATTTTGTTCAAGGTTACACTATAAATAGAAAAGCCAGAATTGTAACCCACGTGTGTCTCCAATATGTGTACTCCTTCCTCCACACTTTCTCCACTGAGTTTATGAGCTCTGCTATGTACGAGATATCACAGATACAAGGAAATGTAGGATGCTTTTGGACTTGTAGTGGGGGTTTCTCCTATTTCATATATGAACTAGCTGATACTGACAGATCCACCAATCACAAAGTCCTGTCTCCCATGATAGGAAGATTATTTTAATGGATTCTTATTAAAGCTACAAGTTTTGGGTTTTGGGTTTGTTTTGTTTTGGTCATGCGGCTTAAACTCTGGGCCTGGGTGCTGTCCCTGAGCTCTTCAGCTCAAGGCAAACACCCTACCACTTGAGCTACTTCCAGTTTTCTGAGTGGTTTATTGGAGATAAAAGTCTCTCGGATTTTCCTGCCTGGGCTGGCTTTGAACCACGATCCTCAGATCTCAGCCTCCTGAGTAAAGCTACAAGTTTGAAGCAATATTAGATCCCATTTTAACTTGGGGAGAGCATGTACTCTATGTGTAGTGTGACCTAATGAAGAGATCTTAATAAACTGATTCTTAAGAAAATGCCTTCATCTCAAAACACTAGTCAATTGAACTTCTTTGTCCTAGAGTATGATAAATATTTTTTTAAACAGATGGTCTAACAAGAAAAATTCTGGGATAGATACCAGTATTTTTAAATGTTCTTTTGCCTATTAGATCACGGTTGTATAAAACACATACATTCATTATTCTACCAAATATATTAAATGATTAAAATGATGAACTAAAACTAGGAAAAAGTCTGAATTATCTCACAGGGTTGTTTTCTTTTTCTCTGCTTCAGCTTATAGAGGGGAAATATCCACTATGTCATGGTTCTATTAATGAACAAGTTTCAACATAGTCGGTTTTATAATTCCTGGGATGAATTTTGTAAAGACAGACATTTAATAATCATTATAACTTTATAATTTGGTGTTCTATCCACTTGAAGTAGATTCTAGAAATGAGGGAAAAGGTGGTGGTATAATGTAGTATAATGTACTACATTATACATGAATTATTCCCTCCTAACACATGAACTAAGTAATCCCTGAAATCATGGTGGCTCTGAACTTAGCAATGGGGTGTGCTTTGCCCAATGGGTAGTAGCAAGGATGACAGAAACAGACACAAATTTGCCAACTAGGGTGAGACTCTGCTAGCTACTAGGTACCCCCATACTACATCATATAAGTATATCAAGAGGATGCTAGAGGATGAGCAACTAAGTGGACTAGCCCCAGAACTCCAGGCCATACCAACTTCTCTAAACAGATAAGTGAGAATCATCTGGAGGTTGGAAGTGATCTGTGAATAATGTATATTCTTTGTTTTCAGCTAACAATTATACAGTGGTTGGCTATAGAGCCAAAAGTAGCCAAATAATCAAGACTGTTCCTTCAAAAATAGTAACACAAATCTCAGTATAGGAATGAAAAACTGTTAACACAGAGACGTGAAAGATGCCTTTACTTGACATTATCATGATGGACAGATCAGCTACTTTCAGGACAGCAAGTTTAAGAATGGCAATTAGACTCCCATCAATCTTCATGGAAAAGTCTAGAGGTCAGAAAGGGATGTCTAGTGAATATAGTAAAGACAAAACTACTCCAGTAGATGCTACTGATTCAGACTTTACAGAGACTCAAAGACTTATAAACACATACACATACACACACAAACACACATATACACACATACGCTATTATACAAGGAACATCTAAGCCACTTAATTGCTCCAAAATTTAAAAATTGTCAAAACCATTATTTCTCTGAAAAGGAAACATTAAAAGAAAAAAAAACAATTCTATGCCTTTTAATCCTAGGATAATCTTCTTGTTATTCTATAATCATCCTCTACAGTACTTATTTTCTTTGAAGGGTATTCCTTGTAGGGCTGGGGTACATTTATTTTCTGCTAAGGCCCATTTGAACATTTATAACATCAATAGAGTCTATACAAAATTATCAATTCAGGCAGATTAGTCACAGGCAGCTAAGTTGCATTATATGTCTGTGTCATCATACACAAAATTATTTTGCAGCTTAAACATGGCCAGAGGACTGAATGTTCCCAACCTTACAAGGCATCATGGTTTTGAGGAATTCATTAATATGGAACAATGGTAAAATGTAAATTTAAAAATTACAGAATTGCAAACTTGACACAAACTCAATTTTGGAAGAACACACTACATATTTCTATATAAAATAAGAATAAATACTAAAAAAGTGTCAAAGTGAAAGGATCTTGTAGAATTATTGAAGATTTTTTTATTTTTAGAACATGAATAAAACACAAAACAAGTAAGCATAAACTGGTAGCAGTTGGGGAACATTTTAATCTTCAAAATAATATAAGAATAGATAATGAATGGGAAAAAAACAAAAAGTTAGATAGAACTATAGACATTTTTAGGTGTAGGAAGGTGGGTGCTGTTTACAGTAACATATGTATACTTAGGTTTGGGGTAAATAGGTAAAACTGCCTGATATACAATTACTACTCAATTTTGTAATCATGTTCTTACACACTGATTTTTAAAAATACACACTTCTTTAAGAGTCTCCTGTTGAAACCATCTGAGGTTTTCTCACAAGTCTTGCTAGTATACTGTTTTATTTCCACATAGACATGCATTCCAGCCCACCAATCTGTAAGAAATACAGACAGTGAGAGATTATTGAAAAGCAACTCACTGTTTGGAAATATTATCTATTGTCCAGGCTTCCATTTTAGGCTAGTGTCTTGGAAACAGAGCTGTACAATTCCCTACTCCTAGTTAAAACATAGATTAAAAATGCAATTAAAAACAAGTCAAAAAGTTTGCATTGGAAGTGGTGCTGTGACTCAAGTGGTAGAGCACTAGCCTTGAGCCGAAATGCTGAGGGACAGCATCCAGGCCCAGAGTTCAAGCCCCACAACTGACAGAAAAAAAAAGTTTACATCTAAGTAGTTACAGTTCGATTCTCAGTGGTTGCTTAGCTAGCTGACAATCACAGACAGACACAATGGATTGAAGACTCCAGTCACTGCTGCACCCTGCTTTCATGTGTGTTCTTGAGGTGTTATAGAGTTGTAAATTATGAAGATGAAATCATGTGCACTGCCAAAGTGCAATCTCCTTTAAAAGGTATAAATGGGAAGTTTACGTTTTTCCCAAGAAGACTAAGTACTTGACAGTGTATACTTTCTTGTGAAAATTTCATGCAAAGAAATGTTGCTTGAATTTTTAACAACTTTTGTGAGACCAGAATAATTAATGTTGTAAGAGAGAGAGAGAAAGAAAGAAATCAGCTTTCCCTCCTTCTTGAATGCAATATCCACCTATTACTGACCATTGTGACCTTTCTGGGAAAAGCCACTTCCATTGGACAGGGTAGTGGCCGCAAGGCAGCAAAACACCACTCAGAGTAATTCTTTACAGATGCCAGGAACCGGAAGTTTCAAGGGGAAAAATGAAAGCCATTCACTCTTCCAATGACATAGTCCTTTGATTCCACAAAGCCATTTGGGCAGAGAGCTCCAAGGTCAGGAAGGCACATAAAGATTGGTGATTAGAGAAATACTATATCAGCAAAGTGTGGCAAGCTATTAAAAGAAACTATAGCTTTTATGATTGTGTGGCTGAAGCTCCCCAGGGCTATTTGTATTAGATATTGAGTTAAGCATAACTTATTTAGTCCTAACATTCCAGAAAACATTTTGATGTCAGCTACTGCAGGAAAGTAAACACAAAGCAAAGAAGGAAACAGAGCTGATCTCAAACAGATAAAAATGGAGTAATTTAATTTTCTGAGCCCGGGCGTTTTAGAGCATTAAGAATGAGGAATTTTAGAATAGTCCTTTCAACTTGAAAACTAAAGTTTACTTAGGCATTCGGGGGAGGAGGGGAGATGCAGCACAAGGCTTACATAATCAGCTCATTGAGCTTTATATGAAAGCTCGATCCAAAACTATTTTTTAGTGTATTTGGTGAAATATTTCCAGGGCTGCAATCTGCATTTGTGATAAAAGACATAATTCTCTCTGATTCTTACTTCCTAATAATCCAATAACTTTTGATCATGCAACTTCCCCCTTGAGATTCTAATTTTAGTATTCCTTGTGATATCATTTGTTCATGAAGCACCCAGGGATCACTCATCATGTTTTAAGTGAAGGCTTTGAAATTGACTGCACAGGCTTTGTGATGAACAACCCTTAAACAATAATTGTGGTAGAAGTGAACACAAACATTTTGTTTGCTTCTAGTTGAACAAGGGTATGGAATAATAAAACCAAATTCTTGTCATCTGATAAGACCCTTAAGAGAAATTTCTTCACAAATACTATAAAGACTGAGCAAGCCTTTGTAACCAAAGAGACAGACAATAGCCATGTCAACACATTATAAAACCAGAGCCTACATGATTACTCTCTTTAAATCATCAACATAGATGGCATTATATTTAGATGTTGGAACCGGCAAAGAAAAATCATTTATTTAAACAGTAAAGCAGTTTCAGAAGCAAGGGAGAAATAAGAGGAAGGGATAGACAGCAAGGGGAGGGGAGAAAGAGAAGAAAAGGAAGAAGGAAGAAAGAAAAAGAAGAAAGGAAGAAGGAGGAGGAAGAAGAGGCAGCAGAAGAGAGAAGAGAAATAGAAGAAACACTAAAACTAAAAACAAACATAGATGTATAATGTTACCAGTGCTTGTCTCTTCATTGTGTTTGTACTTGGCACCATTTTTTTTTTTTTTTTTTTTTGCTGGTCATGGGCATTAACTCTGGGCCTGGGCGCTGTCCCTCAGCTCTTCAGCTCAAGGCTAGCACTCTACCACTGGAGCCACAGCGCCACTTCCGGCTTTTTCTGTTTATGTGGTGCTAAGGAATCGAACCCAGGGCCTCATGCTGGCAAGGCATGCACTCTACCGCTGAGCTACCTTCCCAGCCCTTCATTGTGTTTGTATGTTGACAACTTTCACATCAAGATTATACACTTTTTCTGGTTAAAACACAGAAAGAGGTAAACATACAGGAGTTGAAAACTGAAAGGCAACTGAATGCTGCAGTCTCCATAGGCAGGGCTTTGCTCTGGGGGATATCTCCTGCACAGCCTAGAGAGTCTGATGCAGGTCTTCCTGCCTCCCTAAGGCAAGCTGTGATGTCATCTTTAGGAGACCTTCACAGATGAGTATGTGGGACTTAGATTGAGTTCCTGAAGCAGTTTTTATCCTTGGCTATACCCTAGGACTCAAATTTGTGTTTTTACTAGCAAAGAAAATCTCTTTTCTTCTCCTTTCCATTTCTCCTCAAGAACTTGTTTTCACTTCTTTATGGGAGGAAAGAAAACCCTTACCTAAGACTAAGGATGTCTGATGTCCACTGAGCAATGCAGAGGCCCATCATCGCTGCCCATGCTGCTGTGCTTTGTGATACCCTGCCAAAGGCCGGCTCAGACTATCACTTGTAAAAGCTGTGCGGCCAGGGGCTGGGAAGGTAGCTCAGTGGTAGAGTGCTTGCCTTGCATACATGAGGCCCTGGGTTCGATTCCTCAGCACCACATAAGCAGAAAAAGGCGGAAGTGGCACTGTGGCTCAAGTGGTAGAGCGCTAGCCTTGAGCTAGAGAGCTGAGTGACAGCGCCCAGGCCCAGAGTTCAGGCTCCACAACTGGCAAAACAAAACAAAAAAAAAAACCTGTGCGGCCAGAGAAGTCTCCATTCAAGCAGTAATAGTCAAGTCAATCATTATGGTCATCATATTACCATAATTTTATCATGTATAGTATGTCCTGTTACAAAAGATCTAATAATATATAACTATGTACTTTTGTAACTATATGAAAATACCCAAGTATATAACAACTACAATATAATTTTAAATTCTCATGACAACTTCTAAGGTAATTTAATTAGGTCACAGATAATCTATTTCAGTGATTATTTGGAAGTGAAAGTCTAAGTAAAGATTAGAGTCTAAGTAAAGATTATAATGACTCCCATCTCAATTGATAAACCAGGCATGGTTGTCATGACCTGTGTCTCAGGTTCTGGGAAGTCTAGGTAGGAGAAATTTGGTCCAAAGCTGAGCCAAGGTAAAAAAAATCGTAAGACCCCATCTGACAACTAACCAAAGCAAAAAGAACTGGGGGTAACTTAAGTGACAGATTATACATGCATACACACATGCACACATACCACACACACACACACACACACACACACACACACATACACACACATAATTTTAACTTTTGTAACTACAACAACAAATTGAGTACACTCTGAAAAATAGTCATTTATGAAATATTTACAGAAAGTGTTTTGCTAACCAGCTTTGATATATTCAAAATGCTTGCAGGAAAACAAATAATAATCTTAAGAGAAAACAGAAAAGTACAGCCATTGTTATTGAACTATAAGTTTTTCTAAATAAAATAGAACAACTCCTAGAATTATCCCTTCCTTGTGTGTTTTCTCTTTTTTCTTCATTTTAGGCTTGTTTCTAAAGTTCAGGTGAGGACAATTCCTGTTGGATGATCATAAACCATCCATTCATTCTAAACTTGGAATACCAATGAATACAAGCCAAACATCAAGGTCAGAACAAATCCTGTATCTCTAATCTGAGCAATATGTTGAAAACATGAGAGAGACAAAGAAGGTAATCATTCTTCCTTAGCATGGCACTAAGGCCCATTTAGATCTGGGCTGAAAATACCAATCTGCTTTTATTCTTTCAAACTATCCTACTAAAACATTGAGCAAACATGGATTGAGCCACACAGATGCAGGCTTTCCCTTTTGTCACAATTTTACATTGCCATTACTAGATAAATAAACAGCATAACAGAGAAGTTAAACTTTCTGATGATTTTAATCACAGAATTTTAATCATGATTTTCCTATGTGCATAGTCTTATGTCCTCTCCCCAAAGAATCCTTGTAGAGAGGTAACTGTATTTCTTTTTTAACTTGAGTGGTTGCCAAGATCTATCTGCAGACAGAATTGCTAATGCTGTCACCATTTTTACCCACTCATCCTAACAGACACCTGTTTATTTCACAACACTTAGTGTCCCCCATCTATCTTGGCTCCAGAGATATAGTCTCAAGAAGTGCTTAAGTGTGAAACCTCATTTGTTTAGAATAATGCTTAAGTATCGCTTACATTGCTTCTAATTTCCACAGCATTTTTCAGCATTTCCTTAGATAAAGCATCAAGAAAATTCAAATACTGAGTGCAATTTAAAGCAGTCATTTCTATGCTTATATAAATTAGAGAAAATAAGCAGCAGAAAGGGAGGAAATATCAAACACATTTTCCTTTATTAATACCTCCAAATAGCAAAGAAACTCTCTGCAGGATATTGCTCCTTTGAAGATAAAGTTCCATTTGCATAAACTGGAGAGGCCTCTTTAATGCAGTTTTCATTATCTCGACTCCAAAGTGACTGATGTCAAGATCAAGGGAACCAATCAGGGCAGATACACTCCAGGACACCCAGAAACATAAATCAGTCCATCCTCTCCTGCTCCACCAAGTAGATTTGTGAACCTCTTTTCTGAAACAGCAGGCCAGGTTCCATCACCCCTTAGAAGTCTTTCATTCTTTTTAAGTAAAGGGGTGCCCTATATCGGGTTATCTAATAGGGCCAATGAAGTTTGGAGATAAACCAGGTCCTGACCATTTCTGCCCTCTGAACACTCGAGGTCATCCAGCCATTTATCTCATTATGTTAAAGAAAGAAAATTAACCCTGAAGAAAATGGGAGAGCCACCAGGGTGTCAGCTGTATGTGATATGGGTCTTGTTGGGAGGAAAAAGGGACAGAGTCAGAAGAAACCACCATTCATTACATCTTTGCTGACTGTTAACTCTTTGTCTACTTCAGCCATTGGTTGCATCGTGCCATCAATTGTCTTTTCAATGGAGCCTCTCTTACCCAAATTATCTCATGATGCACTAGCTCTATCAGGTTATCATAGGGATGGACAAATTAAACATGTCATCCTTTGGGTCTTTCTTTCACAGACTTGACTTAATGCTGTTTTCACTTGCAAAATACAAATGTGAAAAGTATAATTTATTACAGTACTAGCAATTCAAGATGTTTTGCTTGGATCCTGGGCATACAAATGGTTACCAACATTCCAGCCTGTTTTGCTTTAGTTGGCTACTAGTTTACTACCCTCAATTTCATTCTCTAAATCTGTGTTTAAAACAATTTAACTACACTTTGATTCTGTTTGGAAAAGCAGTTATGAGTTCCCTTTGCTAATGTGGAGCAACATATGAAATGTGGTTTGCAAAATGTCATTTGAAGGCAGATAATGAGATGCGAATGACTCATGTAGGGATTCGTTAATTTCAGACATATTATTTTATTAGATGAGTATTGGAGGTGGGGCAACTTCTGGAGTACACAAAGAGGTTATTTCAACTATGGATTTTTGAGTGGCCTTGAAATCCCAGTGTGTTAGCAGTTCTAAAAGGTGGCTAGGATGCCAACGACCTTCCTGCTCTGTGAGCATCCCCTGCTGGACAACGGCTCAATGCATGCTGGTGCACTAATCTTTCTCTTCTCTCCAGGGTGCAGGAGATTTTCCATTTCTTTTTTTTCAAATATATGACATCAGTTTTCCTAATATTAACCAGTTAATTGAAACAAGCACATCACCTCCATGATGCTTAAAAACACGTTGGCCTTCTACAATAAGTACAGTGTTGTGTTCACTCAAGCTTTCAATTAAAGGCCTTATATTTAATCTGTTCTTCCACTGATGGGCATCTGCTCTATGTAGCAATCAAGGTATGTCATTAGCATTAAAAAATGTAACCCAAATTCTATTTGATGTTAGAAAATGTCACAGTAGATTAGACAGAAAAACGTAATTAAATATTTATATTTGGCTGTTTGTCTCTCCTTGAAACAAGTACGTGAGTCAGATAAGACATGCTTGTGAAATTTATTGATTTCTATGAATTCCAGAGCTTCAAATATTACCTCAATTGATCTAATTAATATTCTTAATTATTATTTTTAAAAAATGAAACCCTGGTATATAAAAATAACATTATATATAATATCATATCAGAAACATGTCTATATTAATTGTTGAATATTTTCCTCCACTGTAAACATTGAAATATCATAAAGGCTACTTTTATTCTCCAAGAAATGACAAAACAAAAAATTATTTATCAGTATTCAAACAATGTGTTTTCCTTATTCAGATATAAATACAAGGCTGGGAAGGTGGCTCAGTGGTAGAGTGCTTGCCTTGCATGCATGAGGCCCTGTGTTCAATTCCTCAGCATCACATAAGCAGAAAAAGCCAGAAATGGCACTGTGGCTCAAGTCGTAGAGTGCTAGCCTTGAGCTGAAGAGCTGAGGGACAGTGCCCAGGCCCAGAGTTCAGTCCCAACGACCGACAAAATAAAAGATATTAAGTATAAACCTTTATATTTCCTTATTAATACATAAAGTATAAACTGTCACTTTAGTAAACTACTGGTGAAAGACATCAGATCATCAATTCTGTCTGCTTTAAGAACATTGTTTAATGCTTGATAAGAAATGTACTCATTATCTTGCCCATGTAATTGTAACCCCTCTGTACAGTATTTTCACAATAAAAAATATAGCAAGTAACCAAACAGCCATAACATGATGACTAAATGTATGTCCGAAAGAGATACTGTGTAAAATGTGGAATATCAAACTTAATCCCAGTAAATGGGTTTAGACTTAGATCTTTTTCTCATCTGCCACACCAAATGGTTAGGAGATATAATTTGCTGCAGTTTATACTTAAGTTGTAGAGTTGAAACCTTAGTCATGATGAGTTAAAAACAGATCAGTGTATGAAATTCTTCATGGAGTAGTAATATTATGTAAATGTCAAGGTTCTTTTTCTCTTCCTTTGCCTGTGTGTGTGTGTGTGTGTGTGTGTGTGTGTGTGTTAGTGAGTCCTGGGGCTTGAACTCAGGGCATGAGCCCTGTCCCTGTGTATTTTTGCTCAAGATCCTCTGATCAGAACTTCCTGAGATGTCATCAGCCATCAGAAACCAGCTCATTTTTCTTTTGAATGCCAAGTTAAACAAAATGCATTGTTGTGTGACTTCTCAGGGCCCATAACCTACTAGACTGTGTTGGGTATCTCCAAAAGGCTGACTTAAAATGAAAGTTTTTCAAAATTCATCAGACCAGAGAACATTACTCTGAAGTGATGTTTCAAAAGAACTTGAAAAATTCTGTAACTTCATTTAGCTTCTGTCCTTCCAATGTGTGTCATTTTTTTCCTTTTTAATATTCAGTTACCATATTGAACTGGTCCTTTGCAAATGGACTGGAAGATATATATATAGTATTTTCTAAAGCTCACTCAGCATTGCCCTGAGAGACAAATAGCATGAATCCCATTTCACTGATGAAGAACTTGAGCCTCAGAATTAAGAGGTCTCAGGACAAGAAAAGAGATCACGCCAGAACTCAGACCTTGGCATGCTCACTTCAGGCTCCATGTTTTCCCTCTCATGGTGAGTCACATGAACTTTTCTCTCTTCCTGACACTCCTCAGTGGCTCCTCTGGTATTTCTAGGTCATGTAACCTAATCAGGTCACGACAGACTGTTCACACTGGCAATCCTGAAGGAGTGACCTTTGACCACCACAGAGTATGTGAAATTGAATTCTATCTAGAGTGGACACATTTTTGTGTCATTTGGAAATAAAATGACATTTTTCCCCAATTTTTTATAGAGTACTGTCCATCCTAAAGGTCTGTCCTATAACACATGGAATATGAGAGATGATACATAAGTTTTTAAATAATAATCAAAAAGATGAATTTATTAAGCAAACGCATGTATGTTAAACAAGACTTGGAAGTCAGCAGTCATGTTAGAGGTGGTCTATGTTTCCTGCCTTTTTATGAACAAGTTGAATGCTATCAAGTCAGTCAGTGGCCATGAAGAAACTCTTTCCACCTCACAGAAACAAAATCTAATTTTAGTATACGGACTCAGACATTCTCTATCATTATTGATTGAGGTCTTAGTTACAATTGAGAAAGAATGTATGCATAAAAACATCATTTGTTCATACTTTCCCTCTGGGATATATTCATGAGGCAAATAGCTGCTAATATTTGTATTTTTCCCTATAATAATGGAAAAGCATAATCACATGAACATGAGCTAACAGCATATAGAAATATATGTTTTTGCTTCTGAGAGAGGAGAGGAAAATTCCCTAAACACATAGTATTTTATTATTAAAACTTACATAGCTCTGCTGTGTGTGTGTGTGTGTGTGTGTGTGTGTGTGTGTGTGTGCCAGTACTGAGGCTTGAACTCAGGACTTAGGCGGTGTCCTCTGGTGTGTTTAATTATTTTTTTTATTAAGGCTAGCACTCTGACATTTGAGCCATAGCAACACTTCTAGCTTTTTGCTACTTTATTGAAGGTAAGAGTGTCATGGAGCTTTCTTTCCAGGCTGGCTTCGAACCATGGCTCTCAGATCTCAGCCTTCTGAGAAGCTAGGATTATAAGCATGAGCCACTACTGCCTGACTTATTAAACTTTATTATCTTTCAATAAGAAAAAAATCACAAAGCTAAATGCATAGAAGTTATATTTCTTTTCCTTCAATTTTAGAGAGCAGTGTCAACCTAAATAATACAATGTTTGTAATATAATAGCCAATTTTTTAAAGGAGTATACAGTAGTAGTTTGGTGAGAAAGAAAGAGAGCTCCTCCCATTTTTAGAATGGCAGCAAGAAAACAAAACCAGCTCTAGGATAGAAACACAAACATTAACATGGTGTCAGAAGGGAATTTTACCACAAGAAATGGATTAGCTGCATAGTTAATGCCTACCCCCACATCTTTCTAGCACAATCTGCACAAGAGTCAGTTTAAAGAGACTAGTTTCTGTTTAGAACAAAAATTGAATGTTATATAATCTATATACATTGTAAAGTATTATTTACAAATATTTATTTCATAAATGAAGATTGCTTCTTCCAAGGCTTGGCATTATTGCCAATAACTTCTCCTCATGATGTCTACTCAAAGGCATTTTAATGCACTCCAGTATGTAGAGAGAAAAGCGTGGATAAAGAGCTCCTCAGTTACCATCTGATAAGACAGCTTTCACAGAAAGATTGAGAAACCCTTAGCAATGTGCTTTCTGGAACTGAACCAGCATTGCACATGGTGCCTTGGTCTATAGCCCCTACCTCTCAGCCTTTCTCAGGGATCCATAGGCCTTGGCAGAAACACCACACTTGGATGTCAATAAATCTTGATGTGTGGTATAAAATTACTGAGACGCTTATCTTGCACACACCATTATGAAATCTGTGTCCTTCCCTTTAGGAAATTTGGATCATTCACTCTAGGTACATTTTGCAAGTTTCTGGGCACCATTTCTAGGTACAATTTTACAAGCACATTAAAGATGCTTATTTTAAACCCACCAATCACAACAGAATATATACATAATATCCATTATGTATTATTACATATATTATATAATATTATATAATGTATATTATTATATAGTATATAACATTTTATGTGATATATTATATAGTATATATATTATTGTATGTTATATAATAATGTTTATATACATTATATAATATTATATAATAATTATATAATATATAATAATGTATATACTATATAACATTATATAGTATATACATTATATTATATAATAATGTATGTTATATTAAAATGCTTAGTTTAAACAGACAGTCACATCAGAATATGTGTGCATGTATATCTATATGAGAGCAACAATACCCTGGTTAAAACAAAAAGAAACTAGGCTGCACGATGTTAATGGCCACAAGAACAACATAAACCATGAATCTGTCATGGTAAGCATGAGTCTTTGTGTACAAAGCTGGCTAGAAACACCATTGCCATAAAAACATAAACTACCCAAGCTTTATCTTTAGTGTGAAAACTTCCAGAACAGCCGGGTATTGCCTAAAAACTTTCCTCGCCAAAATCAATTTCAGTATATTTCTGAAATATTCTTGATGAGACACATTAGTTACAGTTATAGATTTGTGGGTTTGGGTTTTTTTCTATTTGAGAAATGACATTACTTTTTATTTCTTTACCAATAATTTTATACTATTTGCTCCCTGTGTGGCCACAACCTGTGATTCTGTGGCATTGCTTCTCAGCTACATCCTTCTAGAAAAAAATAATGGCATTTTGTAATTGTGAAAACTGAAATGGAGGACAAAGTAACTGAAACTTCCATACACTATGTCTTAATATAAACTGATTATGTATCCTGTAGATATGTCCTAGAGTGAAAGAAAAATATATTCATTAGGAACTTATACTTTTTCAAAGAGAAAATTTCCAAAAAGTATCCAAAACTATAGATTTCTTCCTTGAGGTTAAGCTAGACTCCTAACAAGAAAGCTTTTGGTATCAATAGTGCCTGTATATTATGTTTTAATATAAATCACCTATGAACTATGATTTTAAATTGAGCTACCCCAACTTACTAGTTTTAATTTATGTGAAAGTATGCAGGTTTAAAAGAAATAAAATAAATAAGACTATAAGTAAAATGTCCATTACATTCAATTACCTTTAAAAAAAAACCTTTTTCTAAATCAGTGATGTTTTCATTTATATTCACTGGAAAATGATTTGTGCCAGGTAGCTAACAATGGTCCAAGTGTCTCAAGGAAAGATATGTGCTTGTCTTAACCTTCTCTTTGCAACCATTAGGGTCCTTGTCATCTTGACTTCCTCTCAGCTACTGACCTCTGCCCTGCTCCAATTTAAAGATAAACTAAGAGACATTTCCCTTGAATGTGGGCTTCAGCTAGTTTTTCTGTGGAAGCAGTGGATGTGGTTGTCTAACCAATTACCGCTTATTTGAGAGGATATATGACTTAGGTAATTGGGTAGTGGAAGAAGGAGGCTGAGAAAGAAGCGAACAGGATCAAATGATGTGCCAAGCATAAGTGAATCCAGAATTTTGTATCCTAATCAGGAAAGGAAAATTATTGAAGACAAGAAACCTGTCATGGGTCAGCCTTAATCAACAATGCATGGGACGTGGGTGAGAAGATTTATAAAACATTAGCTGTTACAAGGTGACTGGAATTGGAGGGAGCTCAGCAAATCCTCATTTTTACCATTGTATCACACTCACAACATATGCACAGCAATGCACTTATGAATAAGTTACAGAAGCATTCCCTCTGTCACTGGTCAAACTGAGATGAGATTAAACAGGCTCACAACCTGATATAACAGCAACTTACCCCTGCCCCACACCCTTTTTCTGCTCTTTGAGAATATGATCCTCTATGATGTTGCTTTGAAATCCTGTTTGTGATTATGTTTGCTGATAAACTAAGAGAATTAATAATGGAACAATACCAGAATAATGACTAGACAAACATTACTTAAGTAGAATGCACTCTCTCGCACACATACATATGTGAGGCCCAGGTAATATTATCATTTTTATTCAGTTTTTGAGTTTTACAGGCTGTTTGTGGGTTTCCATGTTTTTAGTTAGCTTATAAAAGGAAATCTGATAGCCAGCTCACTCCTTCACACATCACATTATGGAAAAACTATAAAATGAAAGGAGTATCTAGCTAAACTTTATGCTGGATAATGTGGAAAATTTATTAGGTAAAGACTAAGATGATCTTCACTTCAAGAGACCACACCTCAACATACAGTGGAAGAAAACTGTGTTCTCTTGGAAGAACACACCATTTGTTCATCCAACTAGCTGTGAAAGCCTGCAGAAACACATGGCTTCCTTTTCCCTTCTCTTTCTGAGGTCCTTCTCCTTTTGAGTCAGACACTCTTAGGCCATTGGCTAATCTTCAGTTCTTTGACGTCACCTCCTAGGATCTGCTCTCTAAATGTCAAAAAAGATTTATTCCCTGGTGAATATCAAAAGTACCTGAATACTGACTACATTAGAGAAATAATTTATGTATTATATTTACTAAAGGCCTATAGTTATAGCAAACAAATGAATACAAAATGCACTAAATTCATCAGTGGATGAGTGCATTCAAAATGCACTATTTATTTTGAATACTGCTGCCATTACTTAACGCAGTATAGATCCTTTTGTCCATCAATAAGATTTCTATGATAGAATTGATTGCAGTTCTAAAGCATTAATGTATATATAGCCAAATAGCTGTTACTTCAAGAAACTTTAACTTGTTTGTTGTTTTGCAAGAATATATATAAGATTACCTAGAATAGCCAATAAATTTGGTAGAGTGTAAGTAATTTCTATTTAAACCAGTTGAACTATACTAACCCACTATTGCCAGTACTGCAAAATGTATTGAGCTGGGATATGTTCATTCAGAGAAAACACATTAAAAAAAACTAAATTAGGAATCTTGACAGCATTGGAACTTCATGTGCATTTATTAAGTACTTATATTAAATTATAGAACATTTAGTTTCTATGTCTCTGATGTAGTACTTTCATTTGTCCAAAAACCATATAGATAAACAATTTATTCTCTCTTTAATGGATTGCAAGATTATTGTGGCTAGGAGCAGTTCTCTAAGAAAGAGAAGTTTATATTTATGGGGCTGGGAAGGTGGCTCAGTGGTAGAGTGCTTGTCTTGCATGCATGAAGCCCTGGTTTCAATTCCTCAGCACCACAAAAGCAGAAAAAGCCAGAGGTGGCACTGTGGCTCAAGTTGTAGAGCACTAGTCTTGAGTTGAAGAGCTGAGGGACAGTGCCCAGGCCCAGAGTTCAGGCCCCATAACCAACAAAAAAAAGTTCTTATTTACTAGATTAATTTATTTTATGGGGATTTCTACATAAAATGATAGAAAATCCAATCGTTAAAAACATAGAATGTTTTACTATAATTATCAACAGAAGAAAGGAAATAGAGTTAAAGCCACAGAATTTTTTGAGCAGTCCAAGGGAACAATTATGCAGAAATTGGAAAACAGTATGGAGATTCCTCAAGAGACTCCACATAGAGCTCCCCGATGACCCAGCAATCTCACTTGTGGGCATTTAGTCAAATGATCACAAACAAAGCCATACTAAAGCTACCAGCACAACTATGTTTATTGCAGCATTATTTACCATACCTAAGATATGGAACCAACCCAGATGCACCTCAGTAGATGAATGTATATACCACATATGTGTATATATATATATATACACAAATGTTATATATATACATATATATTATATAAATATTATATATACATATATATAACATTTGTATATATATATATATATATGCATGTGTATATGTGTGTGTTTGTATATATACACACAGTGGAATTCTATGCCTCCATCACAAAGAATGACACTGCCCCATTTGTTAGGAAATGGAAAGACTTGGAAAAAATTATATTAAGTGAAGTAAGCCAGGCTCAAAGAAACATAGGTCCCATGGTTTCCCTTATTTGCAATAAATAGTATACAACTAGGTTAATCTTACCAGAGTAGCAGAAGAGGTCAAAAGCTATG
Source organism: Dipodomys ordii (assembly GCF_000151885.1). Taxonomy (NCBI): domain Eukaryota; kingdom Metazoa; phylum Chordata; class Mammalia; order Rodentia; family Heteromyidae; genus Dipodomys; species Dipodomys ordii. The sequence goes on from NW_012267288.1 coordinate 3,416,395, forward strand.
CACATATGACCATATAAGATGATGCAAAGCAAAATGAACCCCAAGATAGAGACAGAGGTTTTTTTCCTTTGTCGCTGTTGTTTTTAATGTACTGTGATTTTTTTTTTGTATGTTCTTTCCTCATGGTATAACTCTTGTTGTCACTGTATTTGATTCCGGTGCCCTGCATCTTGTGAATATAGTTTTCTCATTTGGGGATGGGAAGGGAAAAAGCAAAATGCTGAAACAAGGATACACTATGTTCAAAACGAACTTTACAAATTTGGGGTGGGGGGAGCGAGGAGGTGGGGAGGGAAGGGATGGTAGGGGGAAAACAAAGGAGGGGGTAACAATGCTCTCAATAGGAAACGTACTCATTATCTTACTCATGTAACTGTAACCCCTCTGTACAGTATTTTTACATTAAAATTATTTTTAAAAAGAAATTATGTCATTATGTATTTACATTTTTCTCATATATTCCAATAGAAAAATGAATGAGCAGATATTTAAATAAAAATTTCAACACAAAATGTTGGAAATTGTGTGATCTTCTTAGTCACAAGAAGCAAGATTTATGAGCTAGAGTTAAAGAGAATAATTGGAGATGCCAAGGAATATATTTAATATGAAGACTATTGGCTCACTTCTGTGATGTCATTTCTAGATCTATTAACACATGCTTAGCAAATGACTAGAGAGAGCAAGATACAGTTAGTTAAAACTTTAGCAAAGCAGAAAATAGTTTTCTGACGTGAATTTGAAAACTCTATACTAAGAATTTGTCATCAATAGTCCATGAATCAGATCAGAGTCTCCATTCTGACATTATCCACTGGTGAGAGACTCCAGAAGAATCAATCAACCCTTCTAAATTTGTACTGGGGTTGAAATATTAATTCTATCCCATTCAAACATTCTAAGCATATGAATTTATGTAACCATTTAACCCCTCTGGAACCCCTATTTCTAAATTTGTAAATAAATGATGAAGAACACATTATATATGTGTATTATTAGGCATGGTGTTTGGTGCTTCATTACCTCTGAAGATACGCTACCTTTGTTGGTATTTTCATCTATTGTGGACAATGTCTGCCATTAATAAAATTTTGTCATTCTATACTATTTTTGATAGTGCTTTTTGTTAAAAAAATTACGTACTGCTACACGATGACTATTTTTACATATATTTTATAACTAATTTAGCAGAGTTATTTTCACTCTTGAGAAATAAAAAAAACTGCGTAAAATACATTCTTCCATCTTCCTTTTAGGAAGAAATCTATTTGCCAATTCTATGGCAAAAATAGTAAATTAGCATTCACTTGACATTTCTTTAAACATTCAATGAGAGTTTTACTTTTAACAGTTGGAATTTTTGAATGAAATCATATAAACATAAAAGAAAAAGCGAACATTTAAATCTAAGTATGGTCTATCTGCTTGATTAGCTGTCCATAAATCTGGGTATAAGCACCATCTTTACATGTCAGGTGTGTGACAAAGCACAGCCTTTCCTAGAAGGTAAAGATTACTGGTCAATTCACAAATGAGGACAATGCAGCATGCAACAAGCTAAGGGACCAGTTGAGGGCCAAGCACAAGAGAAGACTAGCTCTTCCTATCTTAACAACTCCAGGTCACAGCCCAGCCTGGTTGGGGAGGCTGTTTCTCTCAGGTAATGGATAAGGTATCTGGCTGGAGCCAGGCAGAAAAGCACCACATGGTGGATGCTAAAGGATACTACCATTTTGTGAAAACTGGGACACTCCAATGGACTCTGTAGCCAGAGAAATGTTGTATGTGGTTATCTTTATTTCCATGTGCTCCAGTGAACCTTCCTAGAGGCTGTGGTAAGATACTGTTAGACAGAGAAGAGTTTCTGCTCTCTAAATTATATTCAAAGAGAGATTCAATCATAGTTGTTTCAACAACAAAACCTTGAGGATGAAAAGAAATATGGAAAAGAAAACTACATTAAACTGGCCAGAGAAGCATGTTATATGGAGAAAGTATTTTCAGTTACATTTCAACTTGATTAAAATCAATAGAAATGATTACACAGATGGAAGATTCGCGTTAGGACACAACATTATGGGGTATATTCTGTGATACAAAAGGGAAAGTACACAAATGGACAGATAACTGGCAAATCTTTCTATCAACTATCTAATCTAGAGATCTACCTAGATAGATGGATATGTGGATAAGGATACAGATACACCGTGAGTTTTGTGGAGGATAAATGTGTGGTCATTTTATCATCCAATTGTCCTTTGAGGAAAGCAATAGGGTTCCCAAGCCATTGAATAAATCCTGTCTTCATTTTTAAGCCCTCCACCTTAGATCTAGGAGATATATTATTGGGGAAAGGTTTAATCAGGATTTGTTGTATGAATACCTGGAAAGATAACAATGAAGCTGATTTATACAGCTAAAAATATATGCAAATAAAAGTGGAAATGAATTAAATGCTTTGCTTGAAGTAAAGGCACAAAAGAAATCTTTAAATCATCACAAGGTACTGGTTGGTGTGCTAGGCAAGTGTTTTCTTTCTATTGATAGTTTTGATTTTCTTTAAAAATTGAAAATTTAAAAATTCACAAATGGAAATATATTATCATAAAGGGCATCTCAAATTCTGAGGGTTTCAGCTTGGTAAAAGCAGAGTGGAAATAATGTGATTTCTACCTATAATCACCTACTCTTTTAGTGAGTAAAAGAAATACAAACACTTTATTAGTCTTTAACAAAATAGGTACTTTCCCATTATCATAAGACAAAGAAATATTTATTATAATTATCAATGGAAGCAATTTTCCAGTCATAGTGGATCCCAGAAGACATGTACCATCGAGTAGGGATATTAAAAATCCTATTCTCATTCTTTGGGGATGTCATATTCAAGGTGTCTCCCTATGCTGACATCTGAGTATTCTCCAGAAGTATCTTTCTCTTTCTCTGGAAAGAGAAAGGACTCCATGTGTGGGTTTTGATCTCAGTCCAACAAGCAGCAAGATTTTAATCAAGATTTATAGATTTTGTACCTTATGTATTTTTTTTACCATGGTGTTACTAATGACCTTGTATTTTCATTATTTAGGTTTTTTGTACTTTTTATTGTAAAAATATTGTACAGAGGGGTTACAGTTACATGAGCAAGGTAATGAGTACATTTCCTATTGAGTATTGTTGCCTCCTCCTTTGTTTTCCCCCTACCATCCCTTCCCTCCCAACTCCATAACTATCCCCCTTACCACCCCCCCCCAGGTTGCAAAGTTCATTTTCAACATAGTGTTTTGTATCTCATTGTTACAATGGTTCAATCTGTATCCTTATTTAAGCATTTTGTTTTTTCCCCTTCCCTCCCCAAATTAGAGACATGTATATACAAGATGCTGGGCACCAACATCAAATATAGTAAAGATAGGGGTTATACCATGGGGGAGGAACATACAAAGCAACAGAAAAAAATTACATGGTACATTATAAATGCATTAGAAACAATAGCAAGAAAGAAAAAAGATATTTGTGTTCCTATCTTAGGGTTCATTTTGCTTAACATCATCTTATATGGTCCTAGGTACCTAGCTTTTGGCCTTTTCTGCTTGTCCTACACATGTACTAGTTATTGCAAATAATTGAAACCATGGGACCTATGTTTCCTTAGACCCAGAATAGCAAAATGATCCTTGACAGGAAGAATAGTGCTGGAGGAATATCAATACCAAATTTCAAACTCTACTACACATCCATAGTAATCAAAACAGCTTGATACTGGCACAAAGACAGACCTGAGGACCAATGGAATAGAACTGAAAACCCAGAAATGAACCTACAGACCTATAGCCACCTAATCTTTGATAAAGGAGTTAAAAAAAGTAGGATGGAAAAATGACAGCCTCTTCAGTAAATGGTGCTGGAAAAATTGGTTATTCACCTGTATAAAACTAAAGCTAGATCCATATATATCACCCTATACCAGAATCAATTCCAAAAGATCAAAGTCCTCAGAGTCAAAGCAGACACTCTGAAAACATTACAGAATGGAATAGGAGAAACCCTAGTTCTCCTTGGCACAGGTCAAAATTTTCTTAATAGAGACCAAGAAACATAACAAATAAAAGAAAGGTTGGACAAATGGGATTGCATGAAGTTGCAGAGCTTCTGCATGGCAAAGGACATAGCTAGCAAGGTCAATAGAAAGCCCACGGATTGGGAGAAGATCTTCACTAGCCATACAACAGACATGGGTCTCATATCTAAAATATACTTGGAACTCAAAACATTAAATCCCCTAACAACAAATCCTCAAAGAAACAACTGCCTGATAAATAAGTGTGCTAAAGACTTAAATAGAAACTTCTCTGAAGAGGAAAGAAGGCTGGCCAATAGACACATGAAGAAATGCTCAACCTCTCTAGCCATAAAATAAATACAAATAAACACAACTTTGAGATTCCACCTCACCCTAGTTAGAATGGCTAGAATCAAGAAATCTATTAACAACAGATGATGGAGGGGATGTGGTGGGAGTGTAAACTTGTTCAACCACTTTGGAAAGTAGTATGGAGGTTCCTCGAAAGACTACACATAGAGCTCCTCTATGAGCCAGCTATCCCACTTTTGGGCATTTACTCAAATGATCACAAACAAGGCCATACTAAGCCTACCAGCACAACTATGTTTATTGCAACATTATTTACCATAGCTAAGATATGGAACCAACTCAGATGCACCTCAGCAGATGAATGGATCAAGAAAATGTGATATCTACAGATATATCTATATCTATAGATATCTATATCTATATAGATATAGATATAATGGAATTCTATGCTTCCATCAGAAAGAATGACATTGCCCCATTTGTTAGGAAATGGAAAGACTTTCATCACTTATTTATTTCTTCATTTTGAGAAGAGATTATACATTTGGAGCACAATAGAGATATCTAATATTGTCTCTATTTTTTTTTTTGGTGGTGGTGGAATTGGAATTTGAACTCATGGTCTCCCCCCTAGCATTTGAGTCACATCCTCATCCTATTTTGCTTTAGTTATTTTTCTTTCACCTTTTGCTTGGGCAGGCTGGGATCTGCAGTTCTCTGCATCTTCACTTCTTCAGTAGCTAAGATGATGGGTTCAAGCCACTTTGATGTTCTTTAGCAATCACTGACAGAGGCCCAGTGTGGGATAGCTGTTTAGTGTGCTTTTATTAGGCTAAATTGCAACTAAAAATATTGAGAACCATTGGGCAATTTATACATGAAGCTATACAATCCTAACTGTACATAAAATAAAATTTTAGGATGATGTGTAAAGAGAATTTGAGTCAGATTTGCTGTAAATAATTTTAATTTATGATTCTAATTACAAGAATCAGTGCTTGGTAATGTTCTTGGTGCAGTTTTAAGTCTATTGGCAAACTTGTCTGAAATTCTAAACTGTACATGTAGCATTGATTAACAAAATACCCAATTATAAAATCTGGATGTTCAATTGATTTTATCACCTTGGACAGGTCACTTTGATTCACGGAAGTATTTGTGTTTTCTGGAAATTTAAGCAATAATCTTTACTGCAGATATGTTCTTCAGTTACAACAGGTAATCATAATCTATTTCTTTTCAAATGTTCTTCATAATTTTTAGAACTTTAGAATTCTTGGGAATGTCATAAGGATGTAACCTAAAGATGATTCAAAAGAAATTTAAGTTTGTACATGTTGATTTAATCTTTAAGGAGGAAACAAACTTAAATATCTTTAAGGAGGAAACAAACTTAAATATCTTTAACAATAAAAGTTAAAATCATATTGTGAAAATTGGACTCTGTTCATCTTCTTCAACAATAAATTCACTGAAAAAGTGAATTCTCTGAAGCAGTGAAGTCCATAAAAGATTTAGATATTTAACAAGAAGAAAACAATCACACACACATACACACATACCTATAAATGTGTGTATACATATACACATATATGTGTATGTATGTATATATGACCCCCAAAAGGAGGCTTGGATTAAAGTGACAGTCTGTCAGCTAAGTTGGTTCAGTAATGATGCTGATATAAACGGTCTTTGGTTTCTGCTGGCCAAGCAGTAACAAATGCATACAAAAATCTGACTAGAAGATAAAGATGCTCTAAACTGTTTATGAAACCACAGAGCAAGAGCTCTTTTCATATTTTTCTCATTTACCCAAGGCCAAAATTCCATCTTTCCCCCCCCCAAAACAAAATCAAAGCCAAATGGTAGAAAATGCAAAGAGTTGGCTAAACAAACAGTCAGAATTTCAGTGGTTTTATTTGCAGTATCCCCAGCATCCAAACAAAGCCAAGATATTGTCCATCTCTCTGACAGACAAAGAGCCTCAGAAGTCCAGTGACCTGCCCGAAGGCTGGCACGTGATTGGACTAATTAGATTAAATAGCAGGAAACAGCTTTTCCATATACCACTGCCTGACCACACACAAACTGTAACAGTAAATCTTTTGTATTAGTAAAGGGTGTGGAGGGGGAAAGTATAGCCATTAAAAAAGATACAATATTAACATGCCATCCAGGAATCAAAAAGTAGAATATCACAGAATCTCCCTAGGCACTGCCTTTAACACCAAGTGTCTAAGAACTTCCCACATTCCCTTCATAGCCATGTAAATGTCCACAGAAAATAAAGAAAATGGAGAAGACATTTCTCTAGGTTCACCAACAATTTAACTCAAGTCAGTATTCTGGCTGCTTTTATATACCAAATAAAAACCTCAATGATTTTGAATCCATTAAAATAAAATGAATTGCTAATTTCCTATGACTCTGAATCCTCCCTCCTCATTACCCAACTTAAATTAATGGATAAAATGGGAAAATTCATATAATCTTGAGCATTTTTTGATAAATTGTCCTCTGAGTATCCTCAGAATTTTCCACTCAACAGAGTAATTTCCTCTAAATTCTTCATTCCCATTGTAGGTTTGAAATCAAGACAACAGTATCCATACTTCTTGTGTTTCTAGAAGGATTTCCATAGGTCAATTCTTACACACCATGATTTCCATTAGCATTGTTTTCTAATGTAAAAAGCAAGAATTATGAAACAGTAATTGTCACCTGGATGAAAAAAGATGTAACTAAGTGTTCTGATGGAAAAATAAAGGCAGACAGAATAACAGAGATCCTGAATTAGAAGTTTGCAAGGCAAAGCCAAGTGCTGATGGCTCAATCCTATAATCATAGCTACTGAGGAAGCTCAGATTTGAGGATTGTGGCTGGAAGCCAATCTGGGCAGAAAAGTCTCTTATCTCCCATTAACTAGCAACAAAACAAAACAAAACACACAAACAAAAAAACTTGGAACTGTAAGTGTGGTTCTTAGAGTAAGAGGGTCAACCTTGATTTAAAAAGCCAAGCAGGAGCTTAAAATCCTGAGTTCAAGCCCCAGTATCAACACCAAAGAACAAGAAGGGGAACAAATAAATGGTGAGACAAATGATAAAGGGCAAACCAATGCAACAGTGATACTCACAAGACAATACGTTGGAAATGAACCTTACAACTTGGGAGGGGGTGAGTTTGAAGGGGGAAGAGAAAGTGGGAGAAAAACAAGGGAAGGGATAACAATGTTCAATATTTCCTTACAAAAGTGGCCAAGTCATTCTTTCTGATAGGAAAGACTTGGGAAAAATCATATTAAGTGAAGTAAGCCAGACCCAAAGAAACATGGACTTTATGGTTTCCCTCATTTGTAATCATTAGTGTATACCTCGGATAGTCCTGACAAAAAATCATAATAGCCCAATAGCTATGTACATATAACCATACAAAATGATGCTTAGTTGAAATGAACTCCAAGACATGGAAACAACAGGTCTTCTTTTCTTTTTTATTGGAGGGGGAGGGGTTGTTGACCTTGTTGTTGCCAATGTACTATACTTAGTTCCTTTGTTTTATTTTATTTCATTTTTCTTTTCCCATTGGTTTATCTCTGGCAACCTCTGTCTTTGATTCTGGTATCCTGCATCTTGTATATACATTTATCTGATTGGGACAACAAAATACTGAAACAAGGACAAAGGATGACCATTGCAACATTGATACTCACAAGACACTATATTGGAAATGAACTTTTCAATTTTGAGGGGTGGGGGGATGAGAGGAGAAGGGAAAGGATAGTGGGAGAAAAACAAAGGAGGGGGTAACAATGTTCGACAAGAAATGTACTCATTACCTTACTGGTGTAGCTGTAAGCCCTCTGTTCAGCATCTTTACAATAAAAATATTAAAATAAAACATAAAAATATAAAAAATGTACTCATTACTTTGTATGTGAAACTGTAACCCTTCTGTACATCATCTTGACAATAAAATTAAATTAAAAAAGAAAAGGATTGCAATGCAATTTCAGTTTAAGATAAAAACAAGTTCAAATCCTTGTAAACAATGGCTTATCTGTTTAAATAAAAACAAAATTTGTGCAAACAATGATTTTAGATTCTCACAAGTGAGAAAATATGTATTTGTATTTCTGTGGCTGGCTTATGTCACTTGGAGAATTGTTCTCCAAGATTATCTAGGATTTCATTCTTGCATAGTATCTCATTGTGTATGTGTCCATTTTTATGCACTTGTTTGTTCACAGACATGGATGCTCATTCTATAACCAGGCTACTGTGCATAGTAGAATGACCTTGGGAGAGCAGGCTTCTCCTACCCTATATACTCATTTCATTTCTTTTTGGTATTTACACAGAAGTGGGACTGATGGATCCTATGGAAGTTTTATTTTCAACCTCCATACTGTTTTCCATATGTCTGCCCTAATAATTCACAATCCCACAGACAATGCACCAATCCCCATCTAAGTATTTTTTTTTTTTGGTCGGCCATGGGGCTTGAACTCTCAGCCTGGGTGCTGTCCCTCAGCTCTTCAGCTCAAGGCTAGTGCTCTATGACTTGAGCTACAGCGCCACTTCCGATTTTCTGGTGGTTTATTGGAGATAGGAGTCTCACGGTCTCTCCTGCCCGGGCTGGCTTTGAACCGCGATCTTCAGTTCTCAGCCTCCTGAGTAGCTAGGATTACAGGCATGAGCCACCAGCGCCCGGCTCCATCTAAGTATTTTTGATTAAATCACTTGTACAAGTGTGAAATGAGTCATTTCTTTTCCATTTGCATGTCTCTGAAGGTGAGTAATATTGAACTTCCTATTTTCTTTCACAAACCAAACGGCCATTTGTACATCTACTTTTGAGAAATGTCTGTTCAGGTGCTTTAATAATTTTTTACTAATTTTATGCAAAGTATATATTAATAAACTGTTTTATAAAACACTACAGTTATAAAATATAAATTTTATTTAGTCTCTGATTTTTTACAAATTATTTTCTTGCTATTGAGTTCCTTCAATTCCTCACAAATCTTAGATATCTATGCTTATCTAATGTATAAATCAAATATTTTCTCCTGTTCCAAGGACTGACTTTTCTCCTTTGTTGGCTTTGTTTCCTTTGCTGTAAAGCTTTCTATGTTTGCATAATCTCATCTGTCTACATTTGTTTTTGTTGCTTTTAAAATGATATGCAAAAAAAAATCATTGCACAGACCCATGTCATGAAATGTTTCCTCTATGTGTTCTAATGATTTCATAGTTAGAGGGATCTTACACTTAAATAATCCACATGAGCTAACTTATTGCATGGTCTATGAGGTGACTCAAGTATCTACTTTTATTCTTGTGCCTTTTCCACTTTTCCAAACATCGATTACAAATGTTAGTTTTATTGAATATCATTTTTGGCACCTTTGTATAGGTTTACTTGGTTGTAAACAAGAATTATTGATATTATTTTTATATATTTGTTTATTATTTCAAAGTCAATGTCTCTTTTTCATCAATTCCATTTTGTTTTATTTACTATAGCTTTCATATATGGATTTTTTAAAGTAGATCGCATAAAAAGGAAAAGCAGAATGTTTGCTACCAAAAGTTTGAGTGGTTTTGAGTAAGGGAGAGATGAGATATGTTGAAATATATACATATATATATATATATATATTACAAGTAAATAGGAGGGATAGATAGATTTTAAATGTGTACAGAATAGACACATTCACAGAGACAGAAAATAGATAACTGATTGCTAAAGACAGGGCATTTGGCAGAGAGGTATGTGGGAGATAAGGGTGAATAATAATGATTTTACTTTCTTTTTCATAGATGACAAGGCTCTAAAATCAACAGATTGTGGTGGTCACAACTCTTATCACACTAAGATTGGATTGAACACTTTAAATTGTGATATGCAAATTATATGGTAATAAACTGTTTTATAAAATAATACACTTACAAAATATAAATTCTATTTATTCTCTGATAAACACTACATTGATGATATCTAGTATTTAGATATCACAAATATTCCTTGCTTTTTTATGCTGGTCATAAGTGTTTTTTATTAGAATTAAAAATGTGGTTATATATGCACAATGGAATTCTATGCCTCCATCAAAAAGAATGACATTGCCCCATTAGTTAGGAAATGGAAAAACTTGGAAAAATTTATATTAAGTGAAGTAAGCCAGGCCCAAAGAAACATAGGTCCCCTGGTTTCCCTTATTTGTAATAACTAGTATATGTCTGAGACAAGCAGAAACGGTCAGATAAGTTGATGTTAGGCAAAATGAACCCCAAGATAAGGACTCAAATGGTTTTTCTTTCTTGCTATTGTTTCTAACATATTTATAAGATATTTCTTTGTTGCTTTGTATGTACCTCTCCCACGGTATAACCCCTGCTTTCACTGTATTTGATGTTGGTATAATTTGTGGAGGGGAAGGGAAAAAACAAATTGTTTAAATAGGGAAACAGGTGGACCCATTGCAATAATGAGATGTACAAGACATTAGGTCGAAAAATGAACTTTACAACTGTGGTGTTGGGGGTGAGGGGGTAGAGGGGGGGAAGGATGGGGGTGATGGGAAGGGGTGGGAAGGGGAAAAAAAGGAAGAGGCAACAATGCTTGATAGGAAATGTACTCATTACCTTGCCCATGTAATTGTAACCCCTCTGTACGGTATTTTCACACACAAAAAAAATTGATGGAATTCACGGATCATGTTCTAGTGTAATGTAGTATAATCTTTTGCTATAAAAATATACTGAAAAATGTATACAGAAGACATAGGGTAATTTGGGGAGGGGAAGGGACATAAAAAATGCTGGGACAAGGATACAAGCTGATCCATTGTAACAAGACACACAAGACACTATTAAAAAGGAACGTTACAACTTTTGGAGGGAAGGGGTAAGGGGGGAATTGGGGTGATGAGGAGAGAAGGGATACTAGTAATAAACAAAAGAGAGGTAATAATGCTTCATAGGAAATGTATTCATTACCTTACTCATGTGACTGCAACCTATAACCCCTCTGCACAGTATCTTAACAATAAAAATATTAAAAATATACTGAATTCAAAGGGGGTTCGATATTACATAGAAAAAGGCTGAGCATAGTGATCAATGCCTTTTATCCTGTTTACTCTAAAAATGCAGACAGGAAGATTATGGTTTGAGGTTAGCCCAGGCAGAAAGTCAGCATGACTCTATCTCAACAGACAATGCAGGTGTGATGGTAGATACCTGTAATTCCAACTACTTAGGAGACAGAGGTAGGAGGCTAGAGGTCCAAAGAGGCCCCAAATTGAACACAAAGCTCAGGAGACATAGCTTAAACTGTAGCATACTTGCTTAGCAAGCACAAAGCTCCAAGTCCAAACCTCATTACTGCCAAAAAAGAAGAAAGATTTCTGAGTAAAAGAAAGGGAGTCATTCAGTTGTTCTATTTAAGCTGAGACTTGAGTTTCAGTACACCCAGCAGTACTCTTATTTTCATTCTTTTATTTCATGTCTTTGCAGAATAAAGTTGATCTAAAAACACATGAGTTGGGCTGGGAAGGTGGCTCAGTGGAAGAGTGCTTGCCTTGCATGCCTGAGGCCCTGGGTTTTATTCCTCAGCACCACATAAGCAAAAAGAAAAAAGCCGGAAGTGGCGCTGTGGCTCAAGTGGTAGAGCGCTAGCCTTATGCTGAAGAGCTGAGGGACAGCGCCCAGGCCCCACGACTGGACCCAAAAAACAAAAAACAAAACAAAACACATGAGTTACCTGGCTTATTCAATTTGTATTTACTTGGTTCTGTATAAGCCACAATTCAGGTGTCTTCCCCGACATTCACAGTGGAAAGTAATTATTTCTATAAAAAGATCAGCAAACTCAAACAATTCAAAAACTATGAGAAAATGGTGACAGGTAAGTAGGAAGTAGCAATTCAGCAGCTTTCCAAATAAAGACAGATCTAAGGCTAAGCAGGAAAATCTATGTTCCCCGAGATCCATTGTAGTTGTATTTTTGTCTTACACCTTCCTTCTTTCCCATGCTCATTGTTTTTCCCAGGGCTCCAGGTTCAGACTAATCACTTGCAGGGATTATACATCTCTACGACATTCAGGGCATTCCATGGGGACTCAGAAAACTCAAATCAACAAATGAGAGATCCACTGAAGTGAGAGCAAGAACCATCACTGGCCTCTCCTACCAACACTTAAGAACAAGGTAGGGGAGAACAAAGGAGGAGGCAACAGTGCTTGATAAGAAATGTACTCATTACCTTGCTCATGTAATTATAACCCCTCTGTACGGTATTTTCACAATAAAAAACTTATTAAAAATAAATAAAATAAAATAAAAAGAACATCTCTTGAACTTTTCACATAGCATGTATTCTTTTTATAAAGACAGTAAATTTAAGTTGTCTACCATCTAACAAAGACTGACTTGTCCTTAATCGGAGCAAGAAACTATGCTCCAGAAAAACCGAAGCAGAAATAGCAGTTGAGAAATTGAGAGACCAAATTACCAAAAATGATTTCAAAGAATTAAAGATCAACATGAATATTAAAAGGCAATAATGAAAATGAATAAAAGAACTAAAGGAAACTTCTAAATATGAAAAATGTGTTTGAAGGAAAATTCCACTGTATGTGGCTAACAAAGGCTTCTCCACCAGGAAGCAAAAGATATGAATAGAAATAGAAGATATGTAAACTGAAACACAGGGAGGAAAAAGAAAAATGAACAGGACTTAAGAGATCTGTGAACCAATATTAAGAAGTCTGCTGTGCATGGAATTGTAGTACCAAATGCGAAAGAGAAAATATGAAACAGGTAAAAATACCAAAAGAAGTAAGGCCTGATATTTTATTAGAAGTTAGAAATTGCACATTTTAAAAACACAAAAAGATCAGGGAGACAAAGCAAGATATGACACAAAGAAACAAAGAAAGTTGCATTCATAAACCAAATAAACACATAGCTGAAAACCCAGAAAGACAATAAGAAAGTACTAAAAACAAGCACATGTTTAAGATGGACTGTAAATCAACAGTAATCAAGATTCTATGAAATTAGTATGTAATGGATCAAAATAAAAAAGTTCAGAAATTTGTGCACTCATATATATTCAGTTGATTTCTTAATAAAAAAATCATCTGCTCTTTAAAAAGTAAGACAATGTTTGGAGTGGCTGAAATATTGACAACACACATTTCCAGAAATGTATTTATCCAAAATCCATATATTTTGGATCCGAAGTATATATTACTCCTAAGGAAAATAGTAAATACACACACAACATAAGAATACAAAACGTAACTGAATTGATAAAGTACCAAATTTCAAATAAATATATAAAAAGATGTTCAATATCACTAGAGTTTTAAAGGAACACAATCTAAAACGACAATGATTCCACTAAGATCTGCTGAATACAGACAGTTTAAAAAAATCTGACAATACCAAGTTTGGACAAAAATTTTACAGTGATAAAACTTTTCAAACATTGTTGATGTAAATGTAAAATAATAACCAATTACAAATAGTTTGGCTCTTTCTCGTGAAATTAAATAAACTTTTAGCATGCAACTCAGCAACTCTACTCCCAGGTAATTACTCAAAGAAATAAAAACAAATGTCTACAACAAAGCACATGTAATATTCAGAGAAGCTCAACTGATTATCAGCCTTACTGTGAATATGCTAAATTTCCACCAGTAAATCAATGCATCTATAATATCTAAAACGTATCCATACAGTGAATACATTCCTTAGCAACAAATAGACTGTATTATGGAATATATACTCTGTATATATATGTTTAAATGTATGTTTATCTATGTCTATAGATGATAGCTAGCTAGCTAGATGATAGATGGATATCAACATCATTTTTAATAAAAATAAATATCAAAAAATATCAAGGATATTTCATTTTTATTTTTTACATGATTCATTTATATGGAATCCTAGAAAAATGAAAGCGAGGAAAAATGACAGAAAACAGGCCAATAGTTGCCCGGGGCAGTACGGAGAGTGGTTGTGGGGGTTTGATTAAAAAGGAAGCAGGAGAGAATTCTTCAGTGATGTAAATGTTGTACATGTAAGATCATGCTATATACATTTGTCAAAATTCATCCAACTATACAAACACAATGAGTAGATTTTTGTAAGTCGTACTTTTGAAAAGTAGATTAAAAACTCAATAAGATTTAGGAAGTTTAGTGACCAGTACAAATCTCATTTTGAAAAGTTTAGCTCTAATTATCAGAGAACAAAACCCAGAACATTAGAAAGTGGATGGTTTTTTAATTCCTGGGCAAGGTTTTTGCTGAGGAGAAACAAAAGTCAGTACCTGCTTTCATACCATAGTGATCACACTGAAGTTTACCTATTTTCTATGTGTATATAAAGATGTAAAATGCATGGAGATATGGAGGTAAAGAAAGTAAAAAAAAAGACTTACATTTGTTAAACAATGTAAATAATGATGCAAAAATCAAGCCACCTAAAATATGCATCAGGAAACTGAATGTTAAAGATTCTTTAATTCACAAAATATAAACAAAGGATTTGATAAGTGCCACTCCATGATCAACACACATTTAAGACACTTCAATGAAATTAATAGAGCCAGGACCAAAGACTATTCAAAATCAGGAAGCAAAGTATTTAAGGTCAAAAAACCATTGCATGATTTCTCCTACTAAATTCTTTCCCCAAGCTTGACATAGAACAAAAAAAGTTCCCAGAGCTTTGAAAGCAAAGACAGAGACGATCTTAGCATTATTGACGTCAAAGGTTGACTCTAATACTAAGTGACACGAAAATTCTTGTAGGCTACTAGGCTGCCAGATTTCTGCATTTTGTTTCCTCATTAATGGATAGTAGAGTAGGGATTAAATGCATAATTTATTTAAAATTACAATTGCTGATCACATTTAACAAATGAGTGACTGAGGCTTTGGTAGCATTAAAAAAGTTGCTTGCTAGCGGGGGATGAAGTTGCAGTTGGACCTTCAGTGTCTGACTTCAGATTTACTGTGACAGTTCCTAAGAGGCAATTCACAGTAAGGAAGTTCACAGCGAGGAAGTTGCATGTGTGTCTCTCAAAAGATAACACAAATCTCAATTTCCAAGGTCAGAGACATACACCAACAAATGCAGATCGATTTCCATTCCCATAAGTTTTTCTGTATTTAAATGCACAATGGTAAAATTAATTCACTCTATAAGGAACATGAATCTACTATGAATAATCTCACTAAACTCCAATTTTTAAAAAATTTCAATACAAGAGCTAGGCACTGATGGCTTACATCTATAATTCTAGCTATTCAGGAAGCTAACATTTTAGGACTGAGGTTCAAATCCAGCCTGGACAGAAAAATCTGTTACACTTCATCTTGAAATAACTACCAAAAAGCTGAAAGTGGAGCTGTGGTTCAAGTGGTAGAGTGCTGGTCTTGAGCAAAAAAACCTAAGGGACTGTTCTCAGGCATTGAGTTCAAGCTCCAGCATTAGCATATATTCAAAAAAATTAATAGATACATGGAAATACAAAATGAATTCAGAAAGTGAGCATTGAGATTTCATCTTAAAAATAAGTACTGAATATTACAAAATAGCCAAAGAACCTTATGAACATAAATTAAGAAAAGCCAATCCTATTATGAGTAATATCTAATAAGAGATCTGTCAAGAAATGTTTTTCATCATGTAGCAGTGGCTGAATATGAAAATTAGATAGCAGTCATTTTTACTAAAGCCAGAGTAAACAAAATGTTATATATAAAGACAGCCCCTAGTCTGCCAAGTAAAACATAATGTAAAAGTGATCATTAAAGTAATAGGGAATACAATGGCCTTTAGCTATTTTTTTCTGAGAATAAGAGAATGAAAAGGGAAAATCATTCAAAAGCAGTTCAAATGGAACAGTATACAAATTTCCAGGATAGAACTAGGAATGAGAAGGAACACAATATATTTATCTAGCTTGAAAGTCAAAAAAATATAATGATGCCAAAGTAAAACTTAAAGAACTACAGGAGAAGTTGTACAGATTTTATTCCAAGGAGACTGGAGAACTGGGGTAGTGAGAAGTCAGACTGTATAATTGAGAAGCAAAGCACAACTGGAGAAAGCAAGTCAGGACTTCCCAGAGAGAGAGAGAGAACAAAGCTTGATATAAGCCCTATTGATCGGAGCCTCCATTGGAAATGAACTATTCCTTCTAAGTGATGACATTAGATTAGTGGTGAGTGCCTGGACACAAGGTTAAACCATTAATAGTGGAAGTGCAACTCAAGTGTTAAAGTACCAGCCTTAAGCAAAAAACCCAAGCTTGAGCATGAGGCCCTGAGTTCAAGTCCTAGTATTGGCAGGTACACAAAAAGGCCTAAGACCTGAAAATGAGTGCTATGAAGTGAAAGTATAGCAGAAATGTTTGTGATTATGGTTTAGATCATCTTTTCTTGTTGTTGGTGGTTGTGGGGCTTGTACTCAGGGCCTGGGCACTGTCCCTGAGATCTTTTTGCTCAAAGATAGAGCTCTATCACTTTGAGCCATAGCTCTACTTTCAGTTTTTGCATGGTTAATTGGAGATAAGAGTCTCATAGACTTTTCTGCCTGGACTGGCTTTGAACCATGATCTCCAGATCTCAGCCTTCTGAATAGCTAGGCTGACAGGCATGAGCCACCAACACTCAGCAATGGTTTCTTAAACACAATATCAAATGCACAATTCAAAAAAGGAAAAAAAAATAGACATATTAACTTTCAGTAAAGAAAAAATAGCTGTGCATCAAGAGATACTATTGAGAAAAAATTTTAAATGTGTAGAATAGTAGTTTATTTGTAACTGATATTTTTAATAAGGCTCTAGCAAAGACAATACATTTATTGACTTGTACAAGTCAATAACAAACAGACAGATAATCCAATTAAAAAAATGAGCAAAGAACTTGAGTAAATATTTCTCCAGGGAAATTAAATAAATGGCCAATAAGGAAAGCCATAGGTAAACAGAGAAGTCAAAGAAAAAGTGGTACTATTCATGCACATTAGCCTGCTTACCAGCCAAAAGTGAGAAAAAAAATATGTTGGAGAGGATATAGAGAATTTATATCACTAAAGCGAAAAGAAAATATTCTTAAAAGTCAGACATGACCCAGAAATGTTGCTTCTAGATACATATTGAAGAGAATTTTTTTTAAATATGTTAACTCAAAAACTTGGACATGAACATTTATATCTAAATTGTCTATAGCAGACTAAAAGTAGAAACCATCCAAGTGTCCAACTGATAAAATGATAAACAACAGATAGTTATTATTTCACCATAAGAAGAAACAAACTTCTGAATAGTTACTACATGTGTGAACCTTCAAATAAAGAGAAAAAGTCAGAGACAAAAGGCAACCACTGATGTCTGGTTTCATGTATGTGAAAGGTACATGATAGAGAAATCCATACAGAAGTAAATAGATGTACGGTTGTCAGGGGTCGGTGGTTGAGTAACTGCTTAAGTGGAAGGGAAGATTGAAAATTCTGGAATTAGTAAGGAGGATTGTAGAGCATGGTGAATATTTTAGAAATGTGTATAGTTCAACATGGCTAAAATGGTGAATTTTATATCATGAATTTTGTCCCCCCCAACAGTACCAAAAACCAGCTCTGAAACTGTGAAGAAAAAGGATTTGCCATGTCTTTGTCACTGAAAGGTGTGGAAATAAGCTAAATAATTTATATTTTAAAAAATTAAAAGGACAAACACTGTCAACGAATATCAACAAGTGTAGTAGAAAACTCTATAGCTGACTTCAGATGCAGAAGGAACAGAAAATAGGTAAGAAATATGAGACAGTACATTTTCACAACTATGAATCAAAGAATCTGGGAATCCGATGGAAAGTCTATTACCATTCAGGAAGTGGTTAGTATTCTTGGCTATCTTGAAAGCCATGATGAATCATACATTTATAAAGGCTTGAAAACTGGAGATTCAATAGGATTAAATCCTTTGGGAAATTTTACATTTTCCTGAGAAGGATTAAATGCACTTTCCAATTAGAAAGAGATCTAGAACTCTACACTCTAGAACTCTACAATTGACTACACTTTCTCTTTTCACAGCATTTTGTTCAGGTTATTTTAAGTCAAAATATTTACCAATTATACCTTTGATAGATGAATAAACATTTTTAAAGTGTCCTTCTTAGAAATTAGACTCTCCTTTTATTGAAAAAGAAAGCAGGCGGGCGGAGGATGGGAAGGGGAAACAAAGGAGGAGGCTACAATGCTTGATAAGAAATGTACTCATTATCTTGCCCATGTAATTGTAACCCCTCTGTACAGTATTTTCACAATAAAAAAAAAAGAAAGAAAAAGAAAGCAAAAAGCAGCAAAGAAGACCCAGGCTGGCTGACGTCCTTTTTCTTCCCAATCCCCCCAAAATTAACCTGAAGTATAATCTGTTTTACTCCATCCTAGCACCGGATCTGGTCAGAAAAATAATCCCATGCTTTTTGGGTCCTGGCACTTGAACTCTGGGCCCTGTCTTTGAGCGTCATGCACTCAAGACGAGTGCTCTACCACTTGAGCCAAAGCTCCACCTCCAGCCTTTTGTGGTTAATTGGAGATAAGAGTCTCACTGACTTTCTTGCCTGGACTGGCTGGGAACTGTGATTCTCAGATCCTAGTCTCTTGAGTAGGTAGGATTATAGACATGAGCCACCTGCAGGTGCATATTTTTATATCTACAAGTGGCTGAACATATTGTGCATAAGAATTAGAACCCCTGCTTGTGAATTAGAATAAGAGAACCCAAATCTTATACTTTAGAACAGTGAATATGAGATAATTGACTCAAAAGATTTTGTTAAGAGCTAATGATAAGCAACAGGATAGTATGGAAGAGAGGAATGAGAAATAATCATGCTTTTATAAAGTGGAAAGAAGCAAGCATATTGGATTTGTAAAAGGAATTGTTGCATAAACACAGCATAGTGGTCATGGTTGAGACTATGTTTCTGGGTTCAAATTAAAACTAGACTGCTGTTAACTGGTGACTTGATTGTATTCCATAAGGCCCCAATGCTTTCAGAACTAAACAATTAGTAGTTGATTGTGTGACCTGAATAAATTAACAGAAACAAAGAACTGGTAATCATAATTGGAACACCAAGGCATGCAATAGCTGAGAACAAAAGCATTTGTGTAAATCAAGATGATCCAAAAGTTATGCATTCTAAACACAGTAGAGTCTTAGCTTAATTGAAAAGTTCCAGTCCTTGTATCCCTTTATTTGCTTGTGTTCTGATTGACTTCCTATACTTGCCCCCTTAAGAGAGAAATATGAATAGTAAAGGAAATGGTAGCCTCCAATTCCTTCTTTTGCACCTCCAAGTTCTTGACTAGCATAGGTTGCAATTATAGACCTCAATCACATAGCACAGGAAACCCTCAACTATACACCCACCATTAATCCCTACTATGATCATCTATATGGAAAAAAGTAACAAAGAAATGCCAAACTTAAAAAAATTGCTATATTGACCAACAGTACATCTCTTAAGTATTAGATTTTAAAAATGAGTTGTCCAAATCCCTTTTTAACATCCTTTGAACAAAACTGAGTATGAAACAATATAAAAATTCTTAAAGACTCCCTTTCTCAGTTCTATGACCAGAAAGTCTAAACTTCAGCCATCACTTTCACTGATGAGCAGATGGCTTCTTATGGCTAAAAGAGGAAAAGAAAAACTATTATTTATACCAACAAGCCTTGGTAAACTATTTTTCGGAAGAAAGTCACTTCCTCTAATGCTTCAGAAAGCAGATATCGATTATCAAATTATCATCAGTTCTTCTAATCCTTTTTTTTCAGGATCTCAAGTACTGAATTAATCTTGTAGTTTGACAGTCCAAAATCCATTTTCAGGCTATCATGCACAGATTCAATGTCATTTCCAAAATTCCAACCAAAATATCAAATGGATAGTAGAATGGAGGATAACCCATTGTTTAACACAGAACAATTAGAACCCTTCAGTTGTATGTGACACTGTGGTGATGTAAGGTATCATTGCCTTACAGGACACTATTAACTACTAGATTAAATGAAACAAAGAACATGAAAAATAACTGTTAAACTACTGAACCAAATACACCATTGGGTAAGTCTTGCTGGCAACAATGAGGAACATGGTAGGTACCTCATGGCCTGTGTGGTGTGCGTAGAAAATTATCATTGCCCTGAGTTGGCTCATTTTTCTTCACAATAGTGTTATAATCACTGTCAGCATAGAAGGGAAGATCATTTAATTACTTTCCTTTAACCTTGCTCACTTTTACTTTATATTTGCAGTTCAGGAGCTCACTGTAACAGATATAATTATTATACTGCTTAGGGAGAAATTCATTTAAATATTTATTGATAACTTGTTATATTCAAGGGATCATGTTAAGCTTTTTAAAATGAATTTTAAAGAGGAGTAGAGTTAGGAACTGACATCTATTTAGGTAAAATTTTATATTTAGAATATGACATTTAAATTTAAATACCAAAGATGCTAGCATAGCATGAAAAGATCACACTGGAAAAACGGAAAAGGCAACAAATTTTACATTTGTTTACTATTGGATAATGGCTGATGGCAATGTTTAAAGTCATTTTTTGTTGAATGTATTAGTTTTAATGGTATTAGGAGTAACTGCTCAAAATGTCTTTATTTCTTTGTTTCAACAAAAATGAATGGCAATATATTTTGGCATATGAGACCCTAATGTACAAGTTTCCAATTCAATTAAATATATCAAGTTTACACAAAGCCAAATGTATGAAAGGGGATCTTTTAAAAAAAACTTTATTTGAGAAAGGAAGAGACTCATAACAGAAGAAAAGAAGGGAAACATACAAACAATATATTTACAACACAAAACAAGAGATCACCTCTAAGGGTGTAAATTATAATAAATACAGTAGATTTTAAAAGAAACATTTATCAATTAATTCTAAATTATTTAAGTCCAGCTTCCCTTTCCACTGGTTCCAGGTAGTTTCTTGATTAAATTCAAAGACTATCAAATTCAAACACTTAATGTCCACAAACTGTACTTCTGAAGCTTTCTCAAATGACATTATAAAAAATAGGATGTTTTTTATGTTTGTGATTACATATCTTTGAAGTAATATTATACAAAAGTCTGCTCAGCCACATGTTCCTCCCCAAATAAAATGTATTTTAAAAGATGCACTATCCCTTTTTTTTATAAGTTTGAAAAAAGACTTTGAAGGAAATGAATATTTATGAGATGGTAAAAATATACAATTTTATCTTAGGCATGCCATATTTTTAATGCAAAACAACTGACAAAAGTCATTTTAATATGAAGGAATATACTAACCAAAATATGTTGGAAACAGGGAATGTTGCCTATTACAGCTATTTCAGCTATTTGTCAAATTATCAGAAGGACCTTTCATTATATGGAAAAGTTTTAAACTCATTCTAACTTTTAATTATGTTAATTTAATTTGAATGGAGACTTTTTAAAAAAGGATAATGTATCTTTAGCGGTAACATTTTTAAAGAAGTATTTTTAAATGTCACAGCAAAATGTAAACATCATGTGCCGATAACATACATTTGAACAATGTCTATATTTGGCAAAACTGTTATATCTTCTTTGAAACAGGATACTACACCTTAAAATACCTCAGATTTAGAAATATAAATATCTTAATAGAAAAAAAAGCTCACAAAGATTCTAGGTCAATTTGGATTATCCATATTAAAGGGATGTTAATACAGCAAACCTTTAACTAGCTTAACAAAAGTAAACCTATAAAACAAGGTAAACATATCAAAAGGGGAAAATGAAGGAAATGTTCCAGTGAAAAGCCTCCGTAACAATTTCCCTACTTGTGGTGTTATTTTCTTAGTCAATAAATCAATTCATAGAGTGCCCTTTAAAAACAGAAAGAGTAAAACACTATCCTCAGATTTTTTTTTTCTACATTCCTCAGTACATGAATCACTCGGACTTCCTGTTTCCACAGGGCATTTCCTGTTCAGCCTCACAGAATCACTTTTCTGTAGGAGAACAGCAGGAACCTGACAAAGAACTGGCTTAAATAAACATTGTCTTCAGTTGCCTTCAAAGTTGTTTGTATTTTATTGCATCAAAGGACATAGTCCTTCTGAAGGTGCATTATATAGGAGTCAACGCTTGTTACACCCAACTTCTCACAATTTTTCATTTGCCCGAATTAGAGGGTATCTATCATAGAATTATATCTAAAGGGCTTACTGAAAATGATCACAGAACATGATACACCTGCTTGTCAAACTGATCTGAACTTGCCATCAGGTGATTAGCACACTGTCACTGGGTTTTCTGTACTGTAGGTAGCATATCTGACTGGACCACTAAGGCTGCACACGACTGCTCACTGACATTTGCACCAGCTTCATTTCACCTCTTTCAATAGACAATGCCATTAAATTGCACAAAGAGAAAAGCAATTACCAGTGATATGTGATACATAATGTAGTACTTAAAATTATGACTTCAATTTGCATTGTTTAAAAACACCTGTATTCCTAATATTTTTCAGTTACAATCTACACAATAAACTAGGTATTACTGGCAGAGTAACCAGAACATTTTTGCTTAACAAAAAAAAGTAGACAGAGAAAGAGAGAGAGAGAGGAAGAAAGGGCAGACTACTTTTAACAGTGTTCAAGACTGTCGTATGATACATTATGTACAGTGATGTGTAAATTGAATTCTACATGTTCAAAGAAATCAAAAGCTAACTGAATGCTTCATTGATCAGATTGGAGACTATATCCAGCAGTAACTGATCTCAACACATAAAATAAAAATAACAATGAGTTCGTTTTCCTTAGAAGAAACTAGGATAGCAGGCTTTAGGATGAATTCAAAGCCTTTTAAGTACTTGGATATTCAGTAGCATGATTTTAGTGTTACAGGTATTTTCTTACCATGTGGTGTTTTGATGGAACCTTGATATATCTATTTAGAGATGAAAAGCTCTAAATAGATATGTACACATTTACCTGTATTAGTCAGAATCCTTAAACACTAAAATCAAATCATCCAGAGATAGAACCCGATAGGAAATGATAACCATTTACCCAAATCTGCAATTCATTTCATGTTCAGATAATGACTTTAATTACAAATCCTGGAGCTAAATCTTTGCCTATTACCTGTTGCATAAAAGCAGCCTGCTCCCCAGATTCCATTTCCTGGATCTGAGTATCTTCATCACTGTCCACGGGTTCCTCCTTGACTTTCACTGCCCCAACTTGTCCCAGTGTATCATCCACACAAGTACTGCTGTCGCTCTTAGTGCTGGTGTCACTAGAGGGCGCTCTGTCTTCCTGCATCGCCTGGTCGACCTGAAGCTCTTCCTCTGCCTCCTCAAGGTGACTGCCTGGTTGCTTCAGTTGTTCAATAGATTTCGAGAGCAGCTAGAAGAGAGTGTTCAGGGGTTCAAAAGTCAATAGCTCTTGATGGTAACAGAAAAGCAAATCATACTCTGATTTCTAATAACTATGCCATCATCAGAATGAGTTTGTGTGCAACAGATTTCCTCCCTCACACCAAATCTGAAGCAGTTTAGTATACTGTGTGATGGACAAACCATAAGGTCTTTTTATGCTTTTGCCTGTGGTTTGTTTGTTTGTTTTCTTTAATGAGGCACTCACTAATGCATTTAGAAAATGGTGGGAACGGGGTTTTTGTTTGTTTGGTAAATAAACTGTGTCTAGAGAAACCATGAAACTTTCACAAGGACAATTTTTACTAAGTCAGTTTAATACAAATAAACTCAGGAATAATATTTTCCTCAAAGAAAAGGTGTACTAATGTAAAACTTCCTTAATCTCATTTCCCAACAAATGATATCTACCACTACAAAAGCCCCAAACACAAACACTATTAGTCTTTCATAACTACCTCAATTTTACAGCTAAATGTTACAGTATTACCTTCAAGGATATATTTGTAAAACATGGATATATTTGTTTTGAAATTCTAAACTTCTACACAGCATTTGGATTTTGGGAATTTGACAACACAAAAATATTTTTCTGAGCAGATCCAAATGGGATTAAATCATAGAAAAGAAACAAAGAATTATCACTTTATTTGAAAAATATTTAGATATTTTATAAGTTACATCATATTTCATCTTCAAAAGCCCATGAATTAATTGCTTAATAATTAAAAATACAACAGATAAAATGCCTAACTTAACCAGTAGCAAACAGATCAATGAATGGGGAACAGGTCTCAGAAGAATTTCAGTTTACATCAGACTTCTATTTCACAGAGGTCTTATTGGTTGATTAACTGTGACTCTTGAATTGCATTGGTGAGGGTAATTAGGGTATTTTGCTAAGTCAATGGTCATATAAGCAACATGCCAATGATTGCAACTTAATCCGTGATTGCAGTTTTCCTTTAACCTAAAACTGAAGCTTACCTCCCACTCACAATACTAGGCTTTAAAAGCTAAAGATGTTTTAAACTTTGAATAAATAAGCACCCAGACTTTTCAGGATGATCTCTTTAGGCCTATCAACATCCTCTCAAATGGGTGAGGAATGCTAACAGATTTCAATTTCACTATATCTATCTAATACATGTTTTATATATATATATATATATATGTCATTTGTATTCTATATAGGGCCTTTTCACTCATTTATTCAATAATACCTATGTTCAAGATCCCTTGGCTAAAGAGTAAAAGAGTGGCTTTTGTCCTATTTTCAGGGAGCTTGGACTATGTTTCAAATAACAAACGCGAGAGATAATTTACTCTTGCTTTTACGTATGGGACAATTTGTTTTTATGTAGAACAGAGAATTTAAAAGAAAAAAAGTAGGATTTTATAAAAGTCCAGATGGCTTGGCATAGCAATGGGAATGGAGACAGTGAACCAGGCTTCATTGAGGATATCTTATGTTTAAGATGAGACATGAGATTCAAGGATGGAAAGGAGTCATGCTAGTAGATCTCACAGACAAATGTGAGACATGCTAACAGATCTCTTCGGTCTCACTACATGTGTGTTTGTGTGTTGTTATGAAAATAATAGGAGCATTTTAGAGTCTGTTGCATTTGTATGAGCTTATTCAGTGGCTTATGCTTGCCTGAATTGAGAGCTACCTAAGGTTGTAAGTCTTACTTGTTCAGTAAGATACATCTTGAAGAAGACAAAGGAAGTGCATGGGTGCAAGTGGAACTTTGTCCATCAAGAATACTCTGAGAATGTGCCAGAAGATGGAATGGTGTTTGAAATGGATGGTGAGAGGCGTGCTCCATAGAAGGTAGTTTCAAGTAAGGTCACCCTATTGGGAGCTGAGGTTAACTGGAGGACAAGACCATTGGTGGTTAGGAAGGTGGTTAGGGAGGTTAAGGGACTGAGAAGCCATGTTGGAGCTGGGAAGAGGAACAACAGAAAGATAAACTCTTTTTTTACTCTGCAAATGGTGTGAATAGTGTCTTCCCAGCTATTAACCCTTCCCTGTACTGTTGGGAGTGGAGCCACTCTCTCCAGTAAGCCAGGACTTGTGAGGCAGGCTTTCAAGTCACTGTATTTGATTTTGGTGCCCTGGTATTGTATGTATATTTATTTGAATTAGAGAAGGGAAGGGGAACAATAGAATGATGAGACAAAGGATGAGGGAGGAACCAATGCAACAATGATATTCACAGACAATATGTTGGAAATGATCTGGGGTGGTGATTGGGGGAGGGAAAGTAGGAGAAAAATGAGGGGAGGGGTAACAAGTCGGAGAAGAAATGTACTCATTACCTTACGTATGTAACTGAAACCTCTGTGTACATCACCTTGACAATAAAAAATTACATTTAATTTAATTTAAAAAAGAGTACTGGCTGAGTGCTCCGTGGCCTCCATTTCTGTCTCAGTAGTATGTACTATGTACTATGTAAGCTTTTATTTATTTATTTTTTTGCAGTCTTCTACAAGCTGTTAGTGGTGCTGGTGGTGTGCTAGTGGTGGGGTATCTATTTGATTCCTAAGGGTGGCTGGTTCACTCCCTCTAACGTTTTTTCTGGCTCTGATGAGCTAGCTCCTAATTACCTTCCCAGCAAAGGTATGGCAGTAAAAGGAAGCATTTCTCCATCTCAGTGAAAATCTGTCCGGAGGAACCAGGTCAGCAGGATGTTTTCAGGCAACTGCTCTGAGAGGCTATGAGGTTTCTTTCACCTTTTCTCAAACACAACTCTAGATATTCTTCCAGATGGTTTGTGGTAAGTGAGGTTGGTTAGGATCTCACCACTGGTAGCCTTGCTCTTCCTAAAGAACCAGAGGGTGTTACTCACTGAATGTCTTCCTATCCTTCCCTGCCAAAACTAGGGCTTGTCTTTTAAATGTTTGCATTTTATTCAACTATGCATATTTTTTTTCCTCTTAAAGTCAATTTCTTGGGATCCCATAATTGTGTCATGCAAATCCAGGACTACTACATTCCATCTTTCCTTTAGCTTCACAGTAGTATACAAACAGCTATGCATTTAAGACAAGAATTGTGCAGATGTGGTACAAGAGTGAAGAAAATACTTTTCTAAAATGTACTTAAAGACAATTGAAGCATAAAACAAATACTCCTTACGTTGACTGCTCAAGGACAATAGGAATTCGATCGTCAGAACAAAGGAAATAAATACTAAAATTTGATTTCTTTGCTTTAAATTGGAGTTGAAATGATACATGATTTTTCTAGCTTGACCATGCCTGACTTAGATTTGGAGATACGAAGGTCTCATTAAATGTCTTCCTGTAGATTCTTACTCTCCACCTAACTATAACATTCACTCTGGCAATGGCAGCTTTTGAGCATTTTCTTCTGGTACTCAAACTTTCAAGTCTTACTTCCCTCCTTGCTAGAGGAGCTTCTACTTATATTGCCTTTAACTCCTTTGTCCTCTTCAACTTGGAGCTTGCTGAATGAACAAGTAAGACTTTCGAACCTTAGTTAACTCTAAATCTGTGACAAACCCAAGCCACTCAATAAGCTAGGAAACAGCACAATCACAGCCAAGCTGTGTGTTGCGTTTGAAATTCATGACCCTACTTCCTCTGTCTCCCCCCTCCAATGAGTGCCGGTGCTTCCCAGCACTGCTCTATTCCTCAATTCATTCTTCAATGATGGATTCTCCTTATTTAGACACCGTCATCTCTTCCTTTGTCTCCCTCCCTAATACTATTTTCTTCTTATTATTTCTTTGAGAAAAGAGAATCATCAGAAGAGCTACTCAGCATTTTGTTGTCTCCACATGCATCCAGCTACTTCATTCACATCTCCTGCGGCTATACGAACAAGATGTCTGCATTCCTACTCAGTCAAGCCCTCGGCTTGTGCTCTACATCCTCTCCAGCATACATTCCTCCTAGCTGCTGAAGCAGTCTCCTTTGTAAATTTTCAGTAGCACCATTCATCTTAAAGCAAAACCTGCCCCTCCCAATTATGTCCTTCGTTTACATTAGCATTCCCTCAGCTATTTCTCTATCCTCTCAGTTATCTTTATCCTTAACCATTTGATCAGAATTTCTCTTGTTAAGGTCAATAATGACTGTACAGATGCAAAATCCAGAGATGATCTAAATAAGCTAGTAACAGGGGTCGGGTGTTTCAGTTTAGGCAAAGAAACATGATGAAAATCGCAACATCTTGGAAATAATAGATTGTCTGGAGCAACCAAAGACTTGTCACTCAGCATTAATTCACTAAAATAGAATTTCCCATCACTAGTGAGCTAGTGAAAGAAAAACTCTGATATAGACAAAGCCATGAGTGTTTTCTACTATGTTTATACATTTTAACAGAAAACTTTCTAAAATGTGATCTGTTTAATGTGTTTCTGAGGACAATTAATTGCCCATAAAATAACTTATTAAGTCCAAAAGTCAAATTTAGTATCTACAACCTCACTGGCCAATATCATTCTTATATTACCCACCCGTTAACACTTTTCAGTGCACAGTACAGAAACAATACCACTGTTTCCAGTGAGTTCATTTGGCCCTATCTCCATTTCTGATGGATTAAAGGAAACACGAGGGGGAAAAAAATCAGCCAGAATGAAGAATGTTATGATCATTTAATAATAAAGCCAAATGGCAAGATGATCTTTTTCCCAAGAACAGAATTCTTTAATGGTTCATAAAAGTAACATTTCTGACATAAAGCAGCAATTTTTGAGTGAAAATCATATAGAAATAAAACGCTGGCATTGAAAAATATCCAAAAACATTCTTTAAACTTTGTTTTATGAAGAAGGAATCTCAAACTCAAGAGAAAACAAGCCATCTCTAAGATTGCCAAATGTGAAATATGATGTTTTAAAAAGAGCAGAAGCCCCAAATTTCCTATATCCTTACTCTTTGCATTCTCTTCTGGAAGAGTTATGGTGTCAACTAAATTCATATAAACAATTCCAGCTTCCCTCCTCAACTCAAAACTTGCATATGTAGTAGCTTACTAAGATGCTTATATCTAAAATATCTAAAACATACCAAACACTTTAAATAACTCCCAGAAAATCTCTTCTTTCATTCCATTCATGTATATGGATCGCTCAGCATTCCTCATCACCCAATGGCAGGAACCCAGATTCTAGATTTTGTATGTTTCTCCCCCCCCACATCTTTCGTATTCCATTATCAAAAGAACTCTGTAGAAACTCAACTTCTAAAATGTGTCCTATACTTTGACAGGTCTCTATTTCTATTATTACCACTGTAGTACTAAGTACCATCATTTTTTCCCTGAGTTACCCAGTAAACTGGGATTGCTTCTTGTCCACTTGTACTTCAAAAGATCATATTTTTACTATAATTCAATGTATCATGTA
This sequence comes from Dipodomys ordii, assembly GCF_000151885.1. Lineage (NCBI taxonomy): Eukaryota > Metazoa > Chordata > Mammalia > Rodentia > Heteromyidae > Dipodomys > Dipodomys ordii. The sequence continues at coordinate 3,445,685 of NW_012267288.1, forward strand.
GGTAATGCCTAGCCGCTACAGGAAATCCTCCAAAAGCTTTCTATTGTGTTTATAGTAACTCCACAGCTCTTAACATGGTCCAGAAGTGTTCTATGTCTTGGCTCCATTCTCTCTCATTTGTGTAGTTTGAGTACACTGGCACAATATTAGTGTTTTTACTTACATTTGTAATGGCAATGTAAACTTCAAAGGAATAAGAATAAGCAACAGGGAAGTGAATTTGATGAGGGTATATTATATTGGAAATGTCACCATGAAACCTTTCTGTACAACTAATGTATGCTAATTAGAAGGAGAAAAATAAATGTCATGAGAGCCTGGGCTTGGTGTTTCCCTTTCCCTCATTTTGTATCCTGGCACTTAGTGCATTGTATGATACCTAGCACTTCTCAGACATTTGAAAACATAATACTCAGTAACCAAACTTTCCACATTTCCTCCTAGATTATGAAGCAATGTCAATCTGTACATGACCAGTAATCAGTGTTCTTTTTTTATCTCTGAAATCAAAGGCACTAGTGAAGAGTCACAAAACACACACAAACGATAACTGCGACCATCCTGGAGCCAGCTTTACAAAATATAAATGCACAGTGGGAGTTAACCTATCCTTCTTATTTCATTTAAAGGTATTTCACTAAAGCTGTTTTCATTTAAGACTCTCAAAATGTGCCACAGTGGAAAAATTAGCAATTAACATCAGCAGAGAAAAATTACAAACAAAAAGTCACAGAGAAATTCTGCCTGCCAAGTTTGACTTGCTTCAGATTTTTTTAATGAAAAGTTACTTGGTGAGATTTGTAAGTATTCAGATTATGTTGTCTTCCCTGTGTTTTTTGAACTCCAAATCCAACCATTACAAAGATGGTCTGGCTAACCCTTTTCTAATTTGTACTGCTGCTGAGTGGCCCCAGATGCGGCACGGGGGTGTCTGCTTACTCTCAGTGGGGTGGCAGGGTCTCTCTTTGGTTGAACATCTGGAGGTGATCCCCCAGCAAAGTCGGGCTGTTGCCTTGCTGGCTAGAAAACAGAAGACGAAACATCTGTGTGACAGATAAATGTGCAAGCCTATGTGAATCTCTGCTGAGGCCCATCTGTCAAGCACACTGCGTGCCGTTTGTCTGACACCAGGTGAGTTACTATGGTGGAGACCCAACCGAGATGAAGACAGTGGCTGCACAGCTTCTCCTTTCCCTTTTATCTGAGTTCTGACTCATCTGTCAGCATGACTCTGTGTTCTCCAGGCTACTGTACTGTCCTTGTCCCGGACACAGAAATGCTACAGACAGGGTATGATTTGTCCTGGGATGAGAAAACAATGTGCACTAATACAATTCACGCGAATACGCATTCATTCTTGGCCACATGGCAAATGATCCAAATCCCTTACCTTCAAGTATTATAACTAAACTCCAATGTGTATCTGTCCGATCTAGGGTGAGAGCAAATGTGTAATTTTAGTGTTGTACATTTCATGATATGCATCATATATTCAACTGGCAAATGATATAAAATTCACTAAGCAAAACTTAAAAGGCTGGGAGGCTAATTTTTACACTTGGGCACATCCAATTCGTTTCTACGGGAGTTACATTATTTGGTATATGTCTGTAAGTTAATATAAGCCTATGATATGTGCTTTTAAATAGAACTGAAATTTTCAGATTTTTTTTAAAAATTATTTTAAAATTGTATGATTTTAATTTTCCCCATAGAAATCTTTTAGGTATGCATAAATACCCTTAGATAGGAACTGTCACATAAGAATAGGCCAGATAAATGAGTAAATTTGTTTTTGATAGACATCTGACGTTCTGACATTGCCAATAAACTGTTCTCCATTAGAATTAGCTTGTTACAACGGTGCAAAATGTAACCTGTAGCATAATTTATGATTTTCTTATTTTGCCTAAAATTTTAAGACATCCCTCCACCCTCTCGGGCACCAGTTTGTCTTTTCTTTTAAATAAATGTAATATTCTTCTTTGGGAAAACAAAGCCTTTCCCTTAAGCTCCAAGGAAACTAGATTTAAAAATAATGATACAATGCTGCCTCAATTCATAAATAGATTAGATAGGTGCTAACTGTTCTCAACAGCAACATGTAGAACTTGGAGGACTTTCAATCTGAGAGGTCTACTAAGAAGCACTCCTGCCTCAAGCCAAACACTTCATGTTACCTCACTTCTGTACCTTTTAGGACAATAGCTAGAGGAACCAAAATAAAAGGAAAACAAACGAGGTTTTTTGAAATATCAATCCATTCTTTCCATAATGAAAAGTCTAAATTGACAAAGACCTTCCCTTGTTAAAGAAGTATGAAAATAATCTAGGGGCCACGTGGATTTTTTTAATAAATACTCTTCTGTATCTTTTTAACTCAGAATAATGTTTGCAAACCAATGTCTACATTGAAAGCATCCTTTTCCTGGTTTTATAAAATTCTTCGTACCTTGATGCATATTCCTTTTTTTTAGAGAGTCAAAGAAATTCCTCCTCTCAGCTAGTTTAAGAAAGGAGCCCACTTATTCTTTCATTTGTTTATTACTGAGCATTTATAATAATTAGTCCTATAGTAATAGTAATATGTAATAGTAATATATAATATGGAGCATGTATGTTAGTTTTAATACTGAGCACATATGATAAGGGAAGGCTGGGAAGAGCCTCTGAACTAGTGTAAATAGGGGAAACATAGAAGCAGCTGACCAGTGGGATTGGAAGTGTGAGTTCTTATACTCACATTACTTTAGATGGCCATAGAAGGCATTATTGCATAGGTAAGGTTTGACCTAAGATAGACTCCGCTAACAAGATGGAAATCTAAAAAGGCTGGGAGGTTGGCCATTCCATGAAGGACTGTGGCTGGAGCGCAGAGCATGGACATGAAGACACAGAGAGTGAAGCCTGACCTAGATCATGACAGATTCTCAGGCCACATAAATGTGGCCAGAATCTACCCTACATTCAATAAGCAAGTTGACAGTGTTAAGCAAGACAATGACACGACTTGATGTATATTTGTAATGGATCACTATCTGCTAGTGGATGAAATTTAGTCTGGCAAATGAAAGAAATGAGGAGATTAGGCTTTCAGATCAGAAGCAAGGGAGTTTAACAACAATTCTTAAGAGTTATTCCTTTAGAAAACAAGTACACTGTTTTCTGTTTTCAAAAATACTGCCATTATATGTGATTTATTATTATTTAATAGTATTTTTCCTTAGTATTCCACCAATCTTCAGTAGGAACTATATCTTTAAAAAAAGTCCTATGTGGGTACTGGTGTCTCATGTCTGTAATCTGAGCTAGTGAAGAAGTTGTGATCTGAGGACTGCAGAGATTTTTATTTCCAAGTAACCATCAAAACAGCCAAAGAGGAACTATGGTTCAAGTGATAGAGTTCTATCCTTGAGCAGAAAAGCTCAGGGTCAGTGCCCAGGCTCTGAGTTCAAACCCTAGGACAGGCACAAAAAAAGAAAAAGAAATTGATTTTTCACCCTTTAATGATAAGAGATTTAAAAGCACAATGAGAAAGGACTTTTTTTCCTTTTCCTATTTTTTGCTTTGTAGTTTTGAGATGCATCTCAGAACAGACAGGATCTCGAAATGAGTGACTAGACAATCACTCTACCTAAAGTCCCTTTATCCACACTGATCAATTCTTTACTTTAAACTGGAGAGTAGTGCAAGGACCATTTCAGAGGAGTGATCCAGGAAATGCAATTACACTGTAAGTAGGGGCCCAGTGTGGCTGAGCCCTTTCATTATCTCAGGGAATGCCAGAAATTCAAACTTTCATTCGAAATCTATTTTTAAAGACCAGACCAGTAACTCAAAAGCTTTTTAAGACTCCAGGCAGGACAAAGCAAATACTCATGGATTGGACCCAGTCCATAGACTGTCATTTTAGGACCTCTGGAAAAAAAAAATCCCATAGCTTAAACATCCTTTGTCTAGGATCATTCAAGGCTGACATCTGTGTACTCTTAAAATACACCATTCCTTACTGTGATCTGTCTTAATGTCCCTTCCTTGGTCAACAAGTCAACTACTTTGGCAGGAGTTGGGGATAAGGTAGAAATTGACTACAAAAGGGCTGTCTGAGGGAGTTTTGGAAGTTGAGGGACTTGTTCTATAGACTGTGGTAATTATATGACGATGTGCATTTGTCAAAACTCACTGAACTGCATAGCAAAGGAATAAAGGTTACTGAGTGAAAATTATGCTTCAATAAAAAGTATTTAATCGCTAACTGTACAGTGTTCCAAAAAGAAAAAAAAGTCTCTTTATTTCATTATGAACACAGAGGCACATGAGAGAGCTGGAACAAAATTTGGTGGTTTGGTTTCAAGAAAAAAAAGAGAGCCTGATGCAATAGTGAGGCAAGTCTTTTGGAAGTCTTCTAGCACTTTTAGACAACCATTTTTATTAACCAAATAAGCAAGATAGAACTATAAGATGATACAAAAATATAAAGCTCCTGGAGTTGTAGCTCACGTGGTATAGTTCTTGATTATTAAGAGCAAAGCCTTGGGTTCAATTCCCAGTAACATCAAACAAATAAAAAAGTTACCACTCTAACTATAGCCAAGTATGCAATACATGCTATAATCCCAGCACTTAGAAGGTAGAAGCAGAGAGATTGGAAGTTTAGGGCCAATTTGGGCTACACAGTGAGTTGCAGGCCAGCCAGCCTGAGCGTATCAGCCCTGTCTCAAAAATTAACAAATAAATATAAATAGCATGGTTTGAGTAATGTTTACTATGTTTATAAATTCATATCACATATATTCTCTCCTCTAATACTTGCTTATTAGAGAATTATCAATGCAAGGTTGAATGACTTGAGCAAAGTTTGCAAAACTAATAAATAAGTATGCAAGACCTCATAAATTACTCTTGGAGAGATTCTTGAACATTCTAGATTTTGCAATTCCCATATGCTATCTGTTCTAAACAAAGTCTCTGATTATAATGATCTGCTAGCAGATCTGTGAGTCATTCAAGACAAAAACTGCCTTCTTCACTCTCATTTATGAGATTTCCATCATATTGTCATACATGAATTTTTGTGAAACAGCAATCAATTCTTCTATAAAAGGAAATGTGCTTTTTTAAATTTGTTTGCTTGTTTTTGTGCTGCTAGTCCTGGGGCTTGAACTCAGAACCTGGATGCTGTCCCTGAGCTTTTTTGCTTAAGGCCAGCATTCTACCACCTGAGCCACAGCTCCATGATGGGCTTTTGGGTGGTTAATTGGAGGCAAAAGTGTTATGGATTTTGGTGCCTGGGCTTGCTTTGACTTGTGATACTAAGATCTCAGTCTCCTGAGAAGTAAGCATCATAGGAGTGACCACCGGCTCTCAGCTGTAAGTGAGTTTTATAAAGTGAATTATATTGTTGCTGGATACAATTAAATTCACATATAAAAGTAATGACATATTTAGGGGATGGGATCCTAGCTCTAGATGAGATTCTTTTAGTAGAAATAAGCTACTGTAGACATGACAACTCATGGTCAAAATAATCTTTCCCATTTCATATGCATTTAGAGCAAGAGCAAAAACAGGAAATGCAGCACTAATATCAGAAGCTTAAATGATATGAACAGCCTTAAAGAAATGGCTACATATTTATGGTTCTCATGTCCATAGATCACTTAGCTATATTAAAAATTCCTTAGTAGGACATAATTATTTCATTCTGTTAAATGAAACTATTTGTCAAGGTTGGGAAACAACCAAATTATTCAGCTTCCTTCTCTCTTTGAACTGCTTGGAAACAACATCAGAGGACTCACATGGTTTAATTCCCCAGACAGTTTTCCTTCCCCTATTTTCTTACCTCATAGTCATGTCCAAGTATTGTTGTTCTCATTCAATAAACGTATCTCTGACTAGATTAACAGTGAGGAGTGAAAAGGAAAGGTCAAGGTCCCTCCCCTTGGCCTTCAAGTTATGAAAGCAGCCCTGGGAATGTTTATGAATGCTATACATTAATCCACTGAAATGGTCCTTCCTTTTCTTTGCCAAACACAGGATTTCATCACGTTGAATAATAAAGCAAGAAGCCATTTTCTGTATATTATAAACTATCAACTTGTAATTATAGAGTGAAATGCTGCTATATAAATTTTCTGAGATGAGGTAAGCTAGTGCTGTAGCATAAGTGGATTTTTTACAGCCACTACATGCCCGCAAGGATCTATTTACATTGGCCTAATCATGTCAAAATAGCATCTATTTCAGAGTAAAGTCAGTTTTCTTTATAAACCTCTATAGATAGATAAATAATCTAGGAGGCTTTTTACTGTTACAAAAATTGCTTTCAATGTGTGCTAATGTTTCTGAACATACTATTCATCTAACGGGCAAAATGTAATCCTAAATTGGTGATTAAAAGACTGCCTGGAAACAAGCTGTCAAATGGATGGAGAGAAATTAATCCTGACAACGGTAATGCCTGCTTTCCTAAATGAAAGCCCTGTTCAAGTTTCTACTCATCCATTTTTCAAAACTTAAAACAAGGCCTTTTTCCAGCCACCCAGAGATGAGATGCCAACATTTGTATTTCAGTAGAACCTGATGAAGGCAGTCAACCTCCAGATTCAGGCTTGCTCAGAACTCCAGCAAGAAGATGTTAGTGGGAAGAAAATGGCAATGTGACAACAAGCAAGAAAGTCTCCAATTGTGGTCTAGCTGAATTTGGGCTCTGTACTGCATTTACACTGCACCGTTTGGAAAGCTTGACTATGTCCAGTAGGATGTCTGCATGTCCCACTCTGAAGTCCAAAGACAGCCACGTGAGTAGTTGGGAAGAGGGCAGTGAATAGCAAGACTGGAAATCAGGGTACAGAAAAGCAACTTCATCTTGGCAAGTCCAGATCAATCCCAAATAAGTTCAGCTTCCTTGTTTGATATTCTTGTTTTATATGTGTCTGTCTTTTGTTTAATTTGTGAATTCTGTACATTTAATCAGAAATAAAATTAGAAATAAAAACTTGTTTCCCTAACTTGTTGATAAAAGTAAGACTAGAATCATAAGCATGAGTGGTTAAACAGACTTTGTGTAGGACAGCTTAAGTCAGTTTTCTAGCTCTGTCACCTGGAGACCCTCTCAAACATGTTCAATCTAATTAAGCTCTGTAAAATTAAGATGCTTGAAAATTTTGAAAAGGGAGTTGTTAAAGTTAATAGGATAATATAAATGCAGTGCTCAGCTCAGAGCTGACCCTGCATATAAAAGATAGCTGATGGTATTTAAATATTAGATTGGGTATCTCAGGTTATAAAATGAGAAGATGCTAAAGAGATGCACACCACAAAAAAGAGGAGGAAATGTTGCACTAGGAGAATTAGGTTCACACACACAAAATAAGACTGGTACATGGTTTTATCTGAGTATGTTTAAATTTTTCATTCTGCTCACAAGCAAGTCATAGGGAGAAAAATAAATTTATTAACATAAAGCAAATTTGAAGTATATTATCTGATGATCAGGAATATGAATTATGACTTCAAGAATGTAAATGTTTTGTTGGACTACACATACCTACAGAATTGTTCTTTGAATCAGTTCTGAAAAAAATATATTTTGCATGTACACAATAGTTCTATGTTAGAGCATTCTTCAGGAGCATTTTACAAGAAAATACATACAACTATTCTACATTTGTAAGTGGCCACAGGCATTGAAGAATGTAATTTCCTGAATTGCTGGGGATGAATGGTTGGGGTAGAACATGGGTATGAGTCACGATGGGATATGAAAAATAGGTAATACTGATATCAGAAAATTACTTTGAAAAACAGTAAATAAAGATTGCACTACTCAAAAAGGGTCAACTTCTTTCACTAAAAACTAATAGAAGCTCCCTATTTTCTCAGATCCAGCATGTGAGCATAATTATATTCTGCCTTACTTGTCAGAGTATAACATCTACCTGCTTAAGTTAGATCAACATGGGCCATCTGCTTGGCCTCCCATTTACTGGTCTTGTCTTAGATATATTTTTATTATGATAAAATAATGCTTGTGTCAAAATGTCTAAGCATCATAGTAATAAATATATAATAAATACTTATATCTAGACTGAACCTTGACATCTATAAGATATCATCTCAAGATTTATATATGCTTTTTCAAAAGTGTTGGCTCATTTCCAGTCATAGGAATGCATAAGATATTTATCACAGAGCATATTGAAAAGAGAAGAAAGAAAGCAAGGAAGGAAGGAAGCAAGGAAGGAAGGAAGGAAAAGGAAAAGGAAGAGAAGAAAGATAATATTATAAGGATGAAACAATCAACAAACTTCTCAAATATTACTTCCTCAAAGAAGCCTATTTGTTTTCTTATATTTTCTGTCTTGATACAGAACACATTGTATTACTGTTTATTTGAGTAGTTTGCCCTTTGCTCTCCACACTACAAGTTTCCTGAGGACATTGAATGCTATTTTTTTAGTGTCTAAAACAGTGTGTATGCAAAGGAAGAAGGCAATAATAATTTACTGAACAATTACAAGTATTTCAGCAGTTTATTCAAGTGAGTACAAAGGAAGACATCTCCTAATCTAGTAACTAATCTAGTAGATTATATAAGATAAATATAAAAAAACCTAAGCAACAGAAATGATATTAAAATTCTAGTTAAAACAGAAACTGCTAGCCACAAATCAAGGCTTTTCTATAAATACCACAAGAGGGAAGGAGTTGTAAGGGTGGGAAGGTATGGCAGAGATCTATGTCAAAGTACTCAACAATTTTACCTGAATGATAGTTGAAAATGCCTACATATGATTCAGACAGTGATGTGATTGAAGAGTTGCCTTTTAACTTTTTAGGTAGTGGTTAGAATCACTGATCTGTTCAGGAAAATATGGTGTCTTTCTTTTTTAAATCAGTTTCATTTTACCAGGAAAACAAAAAAAAATTGCAGTAATTAAACTTGAAGTGAGCCCCCAAACAACAAAAGCGATACCTTATTAGTTTTTTTTTCTTTTTTTTGTAAATTTGGGAATATTCTATTTTAAAAACCCTTCTTTCTTTTGAAAAGTATAAGAAAGATATAATGGTAAAAGTACCATGCTTCATTGGTGCTATTGCAAAAGAAACTCATTTTTTGAAAACACCAAAACATTAAGTCCTTATAGCACAAGCATGCCATGTATTGGCAATAGAAATTGTTTAGATCATTTCTGAATATGTAAATGTCTCAAAACACAAAAGAAGAAATGTTGTAAACTATGATTATTTTTCATGTGATACAACTTCCCAGAATACCTTCAGTGAAAATAGAATATTCAAACTTATGAGCTGAGATAAATCATTCTGACAAGGTTTATTCTCCAGCTGAGAACTTTCCTTTGTATTTGCCTATTATTTGCTGGCGGACATAGCAATACAAATATCACATAAGCCCATTGCAAGGTTATTTCTATAAGTCACTGAGTTTTCACAACATAGTTATGAGACAAATAAGCTTAACGACACACTCATATCCCATGTAAATGTCATTAAAGAATATGCCAATAGGAAGGTGAGTCATCTGGAAGGGTTAATAATAACTTTTATATTATAGAGTAGTATGATAAATAGAACTCTATTGTATCACTTATGCTTCTAAAACCAGGAGAATGCTTCAAAATATTCTAAAGATTCTTTTCAATTTAGACATGGCATTACACATTTCATACCAGGAAGGCCAACTGTGTTTATTTAATCTGACTTGGTTTACTAATAAATCAACTTGTTTTTTTCTTTGTTTTCACTGCTTTTTTTACTTCATTAATTTCTCAAAAAATAAAAAAAAACATCAAAAGGCAAGAGAATGAAATATAAAGCCATCCTATCATTGTCACACCTATATTTTCACAGTGTGTTTTCTGCATTAATAAATGTCTGAGTAAGGACCATGTTTTCATGATACCAACTATTTGGCCCCAGTGAAAATAGATTTAATAAAGACTCATCCATGGGAATAAGGAAGTGGTATAAGTTTCTATGGTGATTTGTTACTAATGAGATTTTTAAATGGTTATGTAGAATACATATCAATATACTTATAAGGATATTTATTAGTTTGGGTATCTTCATTATGTTCCTGACTCAATGCGAAATAAATACCCTCATTACCTTAGAAGAAGGGTGAACAGTAGCAAGTCATTTCTTACTGGCTCTATCAAGAATAGTGCAAAATAGGATAGAGGCTCAACGTTTTCTTTTATAACAGTCTCTGCTGCTTCCTAAGACAATTGAGGGCAGGTAAAATATTTTCAAAATCAAGAGAATATCCAAAGTGCATATGCTATTTGATTAAACATATGGAATACATAGCTCGAAAAAGCCAACTGGAGATCTGCTTGAGTAATCTAAACACCCAAGCTGAGAGGGGTTAACTTATGAAGATCAGCTTTGTACTTTGAAGTTTTCTGGTCTTCATTTTGCCTAATTAAGACAAGATTTAATAATCAAACCACTGTACAAACATGTACCTAAACGTATAGGTTTGTTTCTAATTTTGGGAAGAATGCTTAACAGATTCCAAGGAATCAGCTCCACATGGGAACAGCTTTCTGATAAGATTTTCTTTTGTCATTGCTAAAATGCAAACGCCTGCTTTTCATCTTAGTTTTATTCTGGGACTAGGGTAGCATCTGCCTGCCAAAATCTCCAGTGTGATACCAAAGGAGAAAGATTTAGGTGTTAATACACTATTTGTGTCTGACCCAGTAGTAATTCCATGTTATAAAAAATCAATTTAAAATATTCTTAAAATTTCTCATAGTAATCATTTATAGACCATGATTAACCCAATTTATCTATAGCAGAACATACCTACATATTTCAAGGAAAGAGAATCATAAAACTAAAAAGTATATCTATAATCAAAAATTAATTTGATAAAAAAAAAACCTAAGTCCAGATCAAAAGATTACAAGGACAAAAGTAAGATTCTGAATCTTCTTTCCCAAATAAATTGCTACATTTTCCAAGAATACCTAGCCATTTTAGGTTATTCTGAGAGACCACAAAACAAACAAACCAACTATATGACAAAGAGTCAAGTTAACAGAGATGTGTTTGAGTTTGTTCTCTGCCATTAGGCAGGGAAGAAATCTGATTGTCTCTTAAGGAGACTGACTGACTTGATTAAAATCATTTCCAAAGTTTGGAGAAATGTTAAAACAATAATGTAACTATTTTAATTTGATGATACAGAGCTTGGAAGTAAAATGAGAGAAGGTTAGCAAGACACTTTTCTCTCTGTCAGTACTACTACCCCAACACATTCAACAAAGGGCTGGGCTGAAAACTCTGCAGTCAGCATTGTGCTCTGGAGCCCATGTTTCCTCCATGACAAGGCCAAAGCGAGAAGAACTTCAACCATGTTTGCAGTCACCCCAGCATGTGATAAAGATTCTTTCTCCTAGTGCCATTAGAAAGGTGCTCAGACCATTGCCCGGAAGTTTTATAATATTTATTTTATGTTACAATAAAGCTCTTAATTCAAAGCCAAATTGTGCTGTCTATTTAGCAATATATCTCTATAGATACTAGGAAATGACACAGGGCACCTACAAGTTCATAGAAAATGCACTAGCAACCTAATATCATTGTATTGGAATCACTATTTGCTGTGGTTTCAGCAGGCCTACTCCTAAAGCTATGTCACAATAAGGCTGTCACAAAGAAACTATCACATGTCCCAGCAAAATTGCTACAAATCCTTTTTGAAATGAAATGAATGCACTAAAAAAAAAAGTACATCCTAGGGATATACACGTTGCAAAGAAATATCTTATTGGATAACCTTGTCCTATTTATTAGCAACTGTGAAACTTTTTTGACTTAACCTAACATGCTCAACTCTGCCTCTTGCCATTTTTGCAAAAAATACGAAAATATGGGGCTTTATATCATATGTCTGAATGGTTATCTATGAAAACAGACAATCGATCATAACATATCTTGCTAATTGGGATCTCAGTCTTTTGCTACAAATGTGCCATAAACATAATGATGTCACAAATAGAGACAGTGTGGTGATGTCCTTGAGTCCAGAGAGCTGGGCTAAGATGATAATCTCTCTTGGATTTTGATTGATCCCAATGTTGTCTTTTATCTACACATACCACTGAGATCAATGGTTATATATTTTCACTTGGTGGCTTACTTTGTTCATGTGGATCTGCTGCTGGTATTGTTTCTGCTTCTCCAAGAACTGCTGGTGTTGCTGCTGAATGACCAGCTGAGCCAATGTACTCTGAGGCAAAGGTGCAGACTGGGTTCTATTCAGAGGTCTGTGACGGGGCAATTTGTGGGAACCTCGAATGCCAGGTGAAATTCTCTCTTTTGTCGCCAATGGAGACTGAGGATGTAAGGGGACGCCACCTGAAAAAAATGTGCATGTATTTGTATGCCAGTGTAAACAGAGATGCATACACAAGTAATTTTAAGGAGAGAAGAAGCCATTTGCCAGCAAACTTCTTAAGGCTAGGATGGTTGCAGAAGACCAAGTATCAAGGTCATAAACAGGTTTATGTTTGACCTTGTCAACCAGAAGGGGTCCAGACTGGTATGTGTGATGTTGTCAAATGAGGTGAGTTTCCTCCACAAGCCCCCTCCGTGTATGTGGGGAAATAACAAGGATTTTGGCCTTTCTATAGTACTAAGAGTCAGGATGACCTTTATAATGCACAGTAAATCATTAAGAAGGTATTGAATTACAGAGATGTTAAACTGGACCAATGAAAGTTAAGGTCTAAAAGGTGCCATGATTCATTTACCAGTCACAAGAAGCTTTTGTTGTCGCATTTGTTCTTTCAGTAATAAATGCTGCAGGAGAGCTTGGTGGCTGCTGTTGGGCTTCCCCTCTAGGGCGACATGAGCATGGCTTGATGAGGCTGGGATGCTGCCCCCGTACTGGCCAGGAAGAGGAACACCTTGCCTGAGCGTCTGTGTCTCACATTTTTGCTTTTCTTTAAGTGAATTTGAAGCCTGTGTCAAGAAAAAATGAAGATGTCAATCTTCCATCCAGTGGGGCTCTGGGTCTTATATCATGAGATGAAGTTCTTATGCTATGGTTTTCCAAAACAAAAAGCTGTCTTACCAATGATTGGATCAGGGAAGTAGATAACACTATGCTTTTTAACTAGCTGAATTTATAAAGAAGAAATAAAAAAAAAAAGGATTGAAGCACTGAAAACAAGTTAGTAATTGAATATTGTTGCACTGAATCTAAGGCAAATTTTTATATTGAAACATGAAATAAAACATTTATTTAGGCTGGGCGCTGGTGGCTCACGCCTGTAATCCTAGCTACTCAGGAGGCTGAGATCTGAGGATCGCGGTTCAAAGCCAGCCCGGGCAGGAAAGACCGTGAGACTCCTATCTCCAATAAACCACCAGAAAACCGGAAGTGGCGCTGTAGCTCAAGTGGTAGAGCGCTCTCCTTGAGCTGAAGAGCTGAGGGACAGCGCCCAGGCCCAGAGGTCAAGCCCCACGACCGACAAAAAACAAAACAAAAAAAACATTTATTTAGCTAAAGTTCAGGAGGCCTATTACTTATTTACATATGATAGTGACCACTGTTCCACAAATAATTTTCAATAAATTTGGATGGTGAAGGGTCTTCACCATCCCTGCAAAATAAATATGTGAAGAAGACTATGGTAACTAGCCAAATTCATTTTTATATATAATGGTTGAAGATCATATTTATGTATATATATATTTATATATGTTATTTATATCTATCCAGTCATTGATATATATATGATATATATCAAGTCATTCACATATGTAAGCAAATAATAACAAACCATAATGAAAATACAATTTTTATATGTCAATAAAAATTAAAGATGATGTTAATTTCAAGTTTAAGAGGTAGAAATTTTATTCCTAAAATAGTTTATAACACACCAACTAAGTAAAATTTATCCTTACAGTTAAACTACAGAGTGTATCTCATAGGTATTAAGATAAAAAAGACCTGTAAACATAAAATTTCAAGCAAAAGAAACAAAGCACACATTCTCTTCACATCCTTTAATAATTTTCTAAAGCTGTAAGTTTCCAATATTTAATTTTTAAAGCAGAATTCTTAAAACAACTCAATGAAAGGAGGTACAAAATATGCAAGAATTTCATTTAAGCCTGTATTTTATAATTCATAACAGATCTTCAAATCTCTATACATTAAACATGACAGTCTAGATACTTTATGTAAAAGTAAACTATAAGTGAAATCAAATATCAAATAAAAAGGCTATTAAGAACTTGAAATTTATGATAACACAGTAATAAGGCAATAACAATTATATCATCAATAGTAATAATGAATTATCCTATTCAAATAATGTAATGAATGGTGGTTATTTTGGTATTACAAAAGCAGAAGTCTAATACCTCAAAATTATGTGGCGTGTTTCTTTTCAGAACTCATGTTTCATCTTTCAAAATTGCTGTGCACCAGGGAGGCAAAGCAATTTTCAGTGATGGAGAAATTGAAGGACAAAGAGGTAAATGGTTTGTCTGAGTCACAGAGCAAGTCAGTGCAATGTTTAATCTAGAAGTGATGCCTGGTGCTGGCCTCTTTTTCTCAAATTTTCCCACTATTCAGTGGGGAAATGGGATATTAGAGATCCTTCTAGAAGAGCAATGCTAAGCTTGAGAAATTAACTCTGATGGCCTCATCCACACCAAAATGGAAGCAAAGAAAAATGAAACTTTAATCCAAACCACATTGGTTTATTCATCCAGTGGTACCAAATTGTATTACTATCGAAACATTAAATGGTCTGGCTTTAGTTCTTGGTCCTTTGGGGAAACATTTTCTCTCACCACATTAAAAGTGGTATCCATGTATGAGTTAGTAAAAGAGGAGTATCTTAGAGCAGAGAAAAAGTAGAGACAACAAAATGGCTACTTTTATAAGAAGTCTGGGGTTTAGTATTTATTTATTTATACTAGGGAATATAAAAGGAATTGAGGAAAAAGTTATCTAAGACTATTTTTGGTATCGATCTTAATTGTCTTTTTTTCCCACTTGTATTAATTTTAAAATAATATTCCATGAGGATTTTTCAATGGCAGGGCTGAAGGCAGGATTCGAAAGCCTTTCTTCTTTAATCTCCAGATATAAAATCACATTTGGCTTAAGACCAGAGTAACACATAAGCCAGCAAGACACTCTTAAAAATGCAGATAGAATAAAATACAAAATTTAATGATTTAAAAAACCCATATATTGGTTCTATAAATATATAAATATATATAGAAAAATAGGTGAATCTAACATACTGGGCTCAGTAAAATACTTGCTGTGAATGACTAAAATAAATGACAACAAAGAAACTCTTTAAACCTAAATCATCACATAACCTCTATGTGTACACAGTTTAATTTAACTAACTTTTCAGAGATAAGTAATACTATACATAAAGCTGTAAGTCCTTTGCAACCACTAACACTTATATTATTTTTTAGAATATGCATCAAATAATTACTGCTATCTTTTGCTAGTAGGACAATTACCTCTTTCCAAAAAATCCTATTTCAGTTGTCAAGATTTTTAAACTAATTTTCACTTCTAATCTCCTAGGAATAGTGTACTGTTGTTCTTGGAGAGGTTTTTCCAGATATATATTTCTTTACCATACATTTGGTAATTCCCAAAACAAAGTCATTCACAAAATAAACTTCATAAACATATGTTACAGTGGGTTTGGGGTTTTTTTTAGAAGCTGTAACTCTCAGTACTGACCTGGAGTGTGCCCAAGCTCTACCACTTACTGGTCTGTTATCTGGACTTTTCTATTCTCCTGTCTCTCTCAGCTTTTTCTTCCATAAAATAGTGGGCTGTACTAAGGTAATGTGGAGAGTATTTATTTTTAAGGTGTAAACTATAATATGAATGCTAGCTAGTTTTATATATGACTTTTTGAACCCATATAATTCTGTAACCTGAAACTAATCTGAATACATCAGAATGAAGCAAAAAGCAAATAACGAAGGGATGGTTGACTCTAACACGTTTTCTAACATCTGCATGTACAGAAAGTGAAAGGAAGTTTGCACATGAAAATGTCCACGGGGCTGTTTAAGCTGAGACTGTGCCCAAACTTACACTGAGTGGCGAGGGCACTGCCGGCAGCCCCAAGGTGATGTTGGGCAAAGAAGGAGAGGTATAGAGACTTAGCAGGTTCATGGAATCTTCGTGGATTAAGATGCGCTGCTGTGAAACCAGTTGCTGTGAAAAAAATGCATAAAGTTTTTAAAGATTTTCAAAATATCACAGTGTCAAGAATACGAACATAAAATGATTGCCTTTGATAAACCAAGCTCTGCATGATTGTAGATAAGAATAAAGGTCAGTACTTGCTTTGTGATTTCTGTATTGAGGAGTTACAATGTAAGAATTAAATAAATTCTGTCTTCTTCAGACAATGACAAAAATCTAAAGAAAGGACTCCCAAGTTCATTTTGCAAAAGTCAATTAAAAACTTTCTAGACTCAGTATATATGGTTTTTACCTGCTCGCAAAGTTACATAATCAAATGTGGTCATTCTGATAAGTGTTTGTAAACCTTGTCTACTAGCAAATAAAAAAATTATATATAATGTCATCATCATGAACTTCATGTGAGTTTGTTATTTTACCCAGGAAAAGCAGAGCAGAAAGTCTTATATTAAGTACCACCACAAAAACATCTATAATAAGCTATCTACTTAGTATAAAAATTCATGAAGTCAACTATTCCTGTTTTAATTAAGATCATTTATCTTTAGAAATTAAAGTAAATGTTAGAAATGTTATCAGTTCTATACACCATAACAACCTCCACTTATGCTGAAATATACAGAATATTTTGGCATTTCAGCACTTTTTTTTTTACAATAAATAGCCTTATTTTTGTGTTTTTTTAAATCCAATACTAAGAGTCATGTTTTCCCACATGTGGCCTAATATGGTTGCTTGAATTACATTTTCTGTTTAACTCTTGCTTCCCTCCCAGAACTTTTATACAGTAAGAGTTACAAAGGTCTTATTAGACTAAGGAACTCTGGCCTGATATGGTTCCCAAGGGAACAACATCCCTGAAAAAGAATACGCCATGTAACAGTATGACACACTGACTGCTTTCTTCCCAAACAAAAAGCATATGGGACTCCAATAATAGACCACCTCCAAGAGGGATATTGCACACACGGGCTTTGACTAAAGTAAATATAATAACTTGTCAAGCATGTTTGGGGGAGCTATAGATTTTCCTCTGGACAAACCTGGGATATCAATTAACTGAGGAAAATATCATGTGCTAATACAATGCAACCTCAGCATGTCACTGAAGAGTGCTGCACCACCAAAACACAGGATGTTATTCCAAAACATCATCTCAATCATACGGCTGTTTGGAGATGAGTCCTGCCCTTAACATAATAAGACCAAGAGGTTAAATGTGGCCATTTCTTGTGGCATCTTAGCAGTCCAGTTTAATGTAGATTTTTTTGCATGAAAATCAAATGGCACAGTGAACAATTAACCTTACATTGCTTTTGTATTATAAAGTTGTTTAAAATGCCAAACCATGGTCACTGACTGAAAAAACAACTGAGAAGCTATTCACAATATTTGTCTATCGGCCTTAAGCAAAAAAGCCAAGCAACGATTTTGCTTCTACAAAAACATAATTTTTTTGTGTAGAATATGTGCCTGATAAGAATGTAGACCAAAAATAAAATAAATTATGTATTATTATAATTGTAGTAGTCAGTAATCAAAAATAAAAAGACAGACTATTCACTGATCTGTATTCACAGAAAAGAAGTGAATGTGACGGGGTAAATACTTTGATAGATAATATTCATTCAAGGTTGTGTCTGCTTCTCATACTGCTGACTTGTCCTGGATTATCACAAGGACACAAATACACAATGCCACCACCCTCACGAAAGAGGTTATCAGATTCCTGTAGAGAATGTCTGTGATAGTCTCTCACCTAATCGCAGGAAGCAGACACATTGAAATGAGAAATAGCTTTCTTCTCACACGTGGTAATGGCAAAGCAGCTGGCAGGCTCCTCACATTGACTTTGAGTAAAGTGAAAGGAATGGGGGATATTCCTCAGCTGGAGACTGTAGGGGCCTGCAATCTTACGAACATCAGCTGTTCCATATCAGATAGCAGTATGCTGAATTTTGGCAGCTAACACATGCCACATCCTCTGCCAGGGGCCCTTTGGGGTTGAACCCATTCTTCATGAGCATTCTCAAGCTACCATGTTGCTTATGGTGAAGATGAGGAAAACAAGAAAAGTGAGCAGAGCATCCTGCTGTCTGGTGGGACCATCAAGAACACCTGGGTGCTGCCTCCAAATGCCCACACCATTCCTCAGCTGCCTTGGAAGACAAAAGAACGATGGGCACTGTAGGAGAGGGCGAGTACAGAGAGGAGAAACTGGAGGAGCTCACTGTGTTCCATGCGAAAAGCAAGCCCCAGTAACTTCATAGACAATTCCTAAGGATGCAGAGGAAGTTCTGTCCTCATGTCTGCAAGCATAGCTGATTCTTTCCACAGAAACTGACAGGTATGACATCATATGCTAGAACATCCAGGGGTCTGGGTTTTGCTTAACTTAAATCCAAATGCAGATAAGAAACAGAAACAGAGGTTTTATAGACTTTCACTGTCTAGAATCACATCTAACAGTACTGAAAACGAACCTCCACCTTTTCTCAAATTGCCTTCATCGAATCCAATGTCACTCAGCTAAGCATTTTTGGTACAAACTATCTGTTCTAGCTAGGCTATGCCTCTTACTAAAGTTCAGAACCATATCTTCCACTTCTAACAGTGCAGACAGCAGACAGGTTGTGAGGAGAAACATCCTTCCATACCAATGAAGTAGTCTGACTGATTGGTATTCTTGCCAGGCCAGAAGGCTACCTGGGCTTAGCATTGTGGTGGCATCCACAAGGACTTTTTTTTGTAAAACCAGGGTTCTTTCAGCAATCAGTTTTTAAAGTGATCCGACATTAATTAGTGCTGTGCTGCTAAAAATGACATTTCAAGTCTTTGAGCAAAGGAAAGTTAGATTTAATCTGAAAATTTTCATAATTGGAAATGAAATGGAAATAGAGTGTCTGATATAACTCTCACATAACTTGCTATAATGATTAACTGCTCTGTGTTCAATTGATGGTGTTGAGTTCTAGGTATATAAAGATGCCCTAGACCTCAAAAATCCATATTAGTCAGGCATATAGAAAAATAGAGGAATGAATTTGAATGTCCCATCATAAACTCTACTGTTAAAGTAGGGTTATGATATTTTTATAGCACAGAAGAGGGTTATCAGTTTAAAACTAGGCTCTCCTGGGTCACTAGCAGCTTTCTAGAAGCAGAATTTTGAGATGAGAAATAGGAATCGAGTTTAGAACTGGGGTAGAGGACACTGACTCCCATTTTAGTAAGAGCCTTCAAAATTATATATAAACACTTTTCTTAGTATCACATCAAGTGGAAGAATGACTTATAGATGATATTTATAATTCAGATGAGTAGAATACACATAGACTAAAAAATTGTGTGTCTCTCAATACAACTATTTAGTAAGCAACTGAAATTAAGAAGATACCAGTTTCAAGTAAAAGATTCAAGTAAAAGACTCACTTTTCCAAAATGGACAATGGCAAAAGCAGGAATATAGAGAACCAAAACCTCTTACATACTGCTAGCAAGACTGTAGAATAATACAGGAATTCTTATTAATGATTTTGCCCTGTAAACTCCAGCACTTATACTATTCACCAGGGCCTAATGACTCCTATGTGCTAGAAACCATAAGAAATCCTTTCACTAGACAGTCATGATGACCATGATAGATACTAAAGCCTGTTCTGATGATGGATATGAGTTGGAGCCTGCCTCACATCTACCTGGATAAAACGATGCAGTGCCAACATGGTGTGTGTGTGTGTGTGTGTGTGTGTGTGTGTGTGTGTGTGTGTGTGTGTGTGATTACTAGCATCCATAAAGATGCAACTAGTCCTAAAAATCATGTTTAGTGATATAAAGAAAGGAAATGAACTTAAGAACCCAAAAATTCATAAGGCACAGATAAAAAATAGCATACTATGAAAATACCCATATCACCAAAATGCAGAGAGAATGACTACTTGTGAGGGCAAGGAAAAATGGAAGCAGAGAAACAAGATGAAGAAGCAGAAAGAAATGAGGAATGAAGGGGGAGGGGAGGAGGACAGACAGATAAATGAATGTCTTATTTATTCCTAAGAGGACAATTAGTCAACTGATGATATCCAATGGGATACTAGTAACATAACTTAATCATCAAATTTTAAGAAGCTCACAGCAAAGTAAAAACACAATTTTCAGTTTACCGTGAATTCAAAATTACCTATAATATGCATGAGCAATGGAAAAGTAAAAAAAAAATACTTATCATAAAGTTTTGGTAACAAAAAGTACAGAATAGTGAAAAGAAGTTTGGTCTACATATCTGATACTTGAGCTCTTCCACTTACTTGCTGTGAGTCTATCAGCCATTGTGTTTTCTTCAGCCTTGGCTTGACACACCTCTGACTATTTCTAATATTCATATGGATCTGAATGACATACAGGATGATGTGTTCATAAATGTTAGTCAACTCTGAATCTAGAAAGTTTCAAAGTCCTGAATCAAGATATTTTAGAGAAACATTTAGAAATTATTCTTTATTCATTTAATGTTCAACTATGACTTTCAGTGCTATTTTTCAAGACTGTATCTATTCCTACTTTTAGTAGTTGAACAAAAAAGTTAAAGTTCAACATAATTTACAGTTGAGTTGTTTAGGCAATACAAGTCTAAGTTTTCATACTTTTCTCTGCAAACTCAAGAACATATCTTTTCAGCTGATGTAAATGTCATAAAGTGAGTTTTGAGACCCAAACTAATCATTTGAAAGGGCTTTTTGGGTGATTTTCACACCTTGCATTTATGCTTTGATAAAGATCTCATTTTAAAATACTGACTCATATAATTGTTAGTAAATGATTATTGGTTATTGTGTAGGGGCCATCTTTTTCCCAGGTGTGTGTGTGTGTGTGTGTGTGTGTGTATGTGTGTGTGTGTATATTTTCCTTGTTGTCATCTAAAATCATAGCTCTACACCCACTCAGAAGAAAACACTATATTTACAACAAATATCACAACAACTAGTACAAAACAATAGGTGGTTGATTCATATAAGATTGGAGCAAAACAAGTGACATTTCAGATGATTTAAGAACACATAAGCTTATCATTAGAACCATTTTTAAAAATCATTTGTATCTGCAGGAAACAGATATCTCTAATATTCAACAAGAAATCACTAATATTCAACAAGAAATAAACCAGCAGCTTGGCTACTATTAAAATAGCTATCAAATAAATTTACCAAATCTAAAGTCACGATGCTGATATCCATGGAAACATATTTTAACCCACAGACCCACAACATTAGCACTAAAGAAACTAGATAGGTAAAGACATCTCTAATAGAACTCGGAAATAGCAACCCTGGAGGCTTCAGCTTCCCAACCAAGTTTACAAATGAGTAGAGCAAGTAGCTCAACCATCTGAGTTCTGGGACCGAGCATATGTAAGAAATAGAAGAAGTAGAACATAAGTGGTCAGAGCAGATGGAGGCTCACTCTCACATGAGAATTGCTGGCTTGGAGACAAACAAGCTAATGAGTTCTCCCTACCAGGAGTCAGCACTGATAATAAAAACAAAAATGTACTCCTTACAAACTTCACAACGTGCCACCTGCCTTCCAAACAGCGCTTACAACGAAGTTGTCAACAGTCTAACTACCTTTTTTTAAAAACTAGATTAGAAATCTAGGGATCCGGGGAAGTTTGGAGACACGGCTAATGACAAGAAACTAGTTGGTTCTCCAGCAGAGTTCATACCCTGCCTGGTGACCGGAACACCTATGAATTCACCTACACTCTGCTGTTTCTTGAGCATTGCATTATGAATTCAACATTGAATTCTCCTTCCACCTCTGTCTTTCTTTTATCTAAAATAGATAAGATATCTGAATTACAGTATGGGATATTTTCATTCATGAAGGGTTCAAGAACTTCAGATAGGGCCTCACGCTCCTATTTCCTAAGCAACACAAGGGATAGAATCCTGTGCACATGGGCTCTGAAAGATTTAGCCCACTTACATGTCATATACTAGAGTTCATTCAAATATATATCACTCCTGAACTAAACTAGCTTATGCTATTTCAGTGAAGACAGCAGAACAAGCCTAATTTGCAAATGATGAAGTATACACTTAAGTTGTTTTTGTGGTTTTGTTTTTATGCAAATAATGATACAAATACTTGGCACCTAAAATTACTTCTATTGAAACAAGATCACATATTATTGGTATTAATCTTAGAAGATAGCTGAAAAAAACATCATACAAAACGCTGGAGGATGGCTAACCAAGTATGGCTTAGGACATTTTTCTTCCTCTAGTTTCTCTAGTTGGCAGCCTTGAGTGTTACAAAGCTAGGATATTACTTTACTGAGGGTCTTGGTCTGAACTCTGCTGCCTCCCTTCCTACCCAGAATGGATTACACTACAGACCTCTGTAAACAGAACCCAGCAGAAAACACATGGTAGCCATCAGGATTGCATTTTTTGTTCTGGGCCACAGAGAGGCTACCCATCAGTGCAGAAAGGTCTGCCCACCTGGCCTTTTGGATCATAGTTCAGGCATACAATTAATTCATTATGAGGTAAGTCACTGCTTGCTTTTGAACTAGTCTTCCCAGCTCTGGAGGTGAATGTCCTGTCAATGACCTGAAGAAACACCTCTACCCTTTTAAACTCCATTAAATCACATTTCCTTCTGTTTTGTTTTGTTTTTCTTTTGTGAATGGTGGGGGAGGAAGGAAAGGGTTACAGTGACAGAATATATTCAACCATTAGCTGAACACCCAGGGCATGCAAAGAGATAACTTGTGACAATGAAACAGGAATATGCCACAGATTAAAATAATATGAGCAAATTTCCCTTAATTATATTTTCAATTAAATATATATGTGTGCACATGTACATATATATCTTTAAAATTAATGTCAGATAATCTAAGATAGCCATTTAATTTAATTTGATAGGTCATAAAAGAGAAAATAAGCCAAAAAGGAAAATCCCACTTTTTCCATTTATTTTCAACCCCACCAAGGTGTATATTTTAATGTTTATATGTTGTATAAAGTACTATATGTATATATTTATATGTAGGTGTGTCTTCTTTAGTATCAACTCACATTTTCTCCTTTTTCTATCCTGAAATGTAATTGTCATGCTAAATTTTGTGTCCATCACTCTCTTACTACTTTAAAGTACTGTAGTATTATTTGAGAACCTAATAAAATGTAAAGCTACAGCACGTAAGTGACCTCCTGAATCCTACTGTGTTGGAAATGCCCCTCTAAGGGCTTCAGACATTGAATTAAGGGTAATGGGTGTTTCTCATTTTCCAATGGTAAAAAAAAATAAAATCCATCCAAAGACTCACTAGCCCTGGACCCTCTAATATTCATGAAGTATTGTGAATTACATTATTCAAACTTAGAAAAAAAATCAAATCTAAGATTTTAAAAAATATGTATGTGATCAAATTGTTCTCTTCCAGGAAATTGATTAAAGTGTTTCAGAAAATTGACAAGTATTGGACTATAACTACATTCACTAAAACATAATACCTAAAAATAAACCCACTATTGTCTCTCATCACAAAATTCCTGTAGAATTTATTGCCAACTGTTGTCATATTTTAAAAATAATAATAAAAAAGAGAAAGAGGGGTGATGGATGATTAGAAACAGGAAGCAGATGAAGGTCCTACAGATAATGTCCAGAGCTGAAATATTATTCCTCATGGAGCTGAGAGATGGTCATAAGGAAAACCATCTATCTTTTGAAAAGTGATTCGAGGGGAAAAAAAATGAAACCTAGAATGAAGACGTATATCTCTGGAAAGAATTCACATTTGCATTTTTGCAGGCATTTGGTAGGGAGGGACAACAAATGTGGAGCCACTGTAAATCAAATTAACTTCCTGAGTTGACAAGATTTGGTCCATGATCTTCACTGAGTCAATGTTTTAAGCTCTACTCCCATCAAGATGGCTATGGGTGGAGAAGGCGTCTCACAAAGGTCGCATGGATGGTTGGGATCCCTGACTAGTGATGGGAGGGTCTCCTGTTAGGTCTTCCTTTGTTAACACTGTGCTTTCTCTACTATCTCCTGAATTTTATTAGGCCATGAAAACCAAACCTCAAAACTCAAGAAAGCAAATATCCTCAAAGCAAAAGTGACTTCCCTGGTTTCAGCCCTTTATGAAGGATAATCCCTACATTTCCATTTTTACTTGCATTTCAGCCTAGCAGTTTCATAATGTCTAATCATACATTGTATATATGCAGAGTTTTGTTTGTGTGTACATGTACTGCACATGCAATATAAAACAATAGGTATCTCAACAATATCTGCAAGAAACTCTTTCAGTCAAAATAATCCCTTAAAATCAACTGTGTCAAGAGACAGCAATGTGAGTTCTCCATAGGCAGAAGTGGTCTGTTAAAAGGGGAGATAAACAAGGGAGAAATCTATAGGCCTAATCTATGCATGAAAGATGTGATCAGTCTCAGAAGCACAAGCATTCTGTAAAATAGTAGGCAAGAAACATGCCATAGCTATTTATGAGAGCTTATCACACCAACTCTGCCTCTATAGGAGTAGTTCATAGTGAAGAAGGTATTACAATGACAGGAAACAAAAGCGCATGCTTTTAGTCAACGAATAGTAACTTCAAAACAATGATATTCAAAAAGCTGCCACTTCTATACTGATACCTTTGTTCAGCCTAATTCAGAAGATATGTAAATTCAGAATTCCTTCCTTTACTATAATAATGTTATTTTAAAGTATTTTCCTTTCATATGTTACTTTCAAGAATAGAGTTCAGATAATATTTTCTGTTCTATGCCAATTGACAGCACAAGATTTGGTATGTGGCAGGTGCTCAGTAAATGCTGGTTCCATGGATTTCCTGTCTCAGTGTAAACTTCCATTATTTTTCATTGTATTGTATACAGATGAGTAAAACCACCTTATTAGCTGCTATTCTGGAATTCCATGTGAAATTGTTTCAACTTACTCATGTGTGTACTATCATCAAAAATAACCAGTGACCAAGCAAGATTATGAATTTGTACACTGATTGGACAGTGCATATTTGAGATCAAGGAGAATATTTTATTTGACGATTGTATTTCAGTATTTTTCAAACATTATATATCATCCAAATGTCCTTAATTGTGCCATTTATCAATACAATCACATTTACTCAATTCCATAGATCTGTCTCAAGAAGAAAACATTATTAAACACAACTTTCTATACATTCATAAATATACACTATTTCTCTTACAAGTTTGTAATATAGGAAATTTCATTCAGAAATACTATTGTGGATTAGGTAGCTAATCAGGGAACCAGTTACTTAACAATGAGCTTACCTCAGCATGAGGAGTAGGGGGCAAAACTGAAGTTTCATTTTCAGTAACATTTCCAGTTGGCCCATTGTTTGGTGAACTGGGACCAGACCCAGGAGAACTGCTACTGACTGAGGATTCTGAAAAATATTGTTAAGTGCAAATGCATTCATAACAAAGTATATGCAAGGATGAACTTCATTGCTGCACTACACAGCTTTAGGTGATGCTTTATTTTATCTCTCCATGAACAGTAAGTACAGTTTCACTTAAAAAACTAGGAAAACATATGGAATGTTTCTAGACTTCATACAATTTTTCTCATCTTTGTGCTCACTACAAAAACATGCCATAGTATTCAACAGTTTCTAGAGAAGCAAATACATCCAGTGAGAAAAGATCATAGATATTATTAAAAAGGAAAAAAATCAAAGCAAGCGAAGAATATTCTCTTACTTATTATTGTGTTACCATGAAAAATAAAAAATGATAGAGTTTTTTGAACATAACAAAAGCAAGACATCAATGCTGAAGAAAGACTCAGAGCAATCCCTGCTGCGATAGGAAAAATTGCTTAAATTATATATTAAGGTTATCTCTTATAGCCTGTGTGAATCAAGATTGTATGAAGAAAATAGAATTTAATATCTCAACACTACAATGACAGCCTTGTAACATATTAGTTGACATTAACTTTACCCAATAATTCTTTAGGAAATGAAAAGCTGTCTTAATATGACTTGTAAATATTTTAACACTAGTATAAAAATAAATTCTTTTAAGCAATGACAGATAAAAATACTATTTTACTAGTACTCTTTTTAAAATTTACTAATCTCTTTCCTCTTGAAAAATAAAATTCACATGGACTCCAAATTATAACGAAACTAATATATTTATTAAAAAATTTAATTAAAAATAAAAATCTTGCTAGAAAGACTATTAGAGAGATCATTAAATCATGTTTTGGAAGATTATTCACTGAACTCTAATTCCTTCCTTTTCTTTCTACAGATTTTTTATTTCAACCTTTTTCTCTTTGCCTCATCTTTATGCTGTGCTAGCCAAGTCTGCAGAATTGCTCTTGTCTCATGCTTTTCAAAGTGAAGCTTCCATCTGATTTCCACATGCACCTTTTCTATCTCATGGTGCTTGTTTGTTTGTTTGTTTTTAACCTATACTCTCCTTACCCATTTCAGGCAAGTCATTTCTCTTCCTTCTCTTCTCCAGTGCACCCAGTGCTCTTCTGCCTTCCCTACTACTATCCTCATTCATTATTCTGAATCTTCCAAGGCCTCCCTCCCTCCTGGGATTGCCCCCCCTTCCCTGCTCCCCAGTCTGGTAGCATGGTAATTATTCTTGAGGAGCAGTGTGCTTGCCAGTGCCTACGCACTCCTTCCAGCCCTGGCATTACAGCTTACTCACTAGTAACTGCAACTGTTCTCTCAAATGTCACCAAATTTGAAATTTGACAAAACAAACCTCATCTTCTTAATCTTTCCTACAGAAATATTCTCTACTTCCTTATTCATGATTCCTTAGCTCTTTCCTTTCTCCCTTCTACCAATTCCTAAATATATGCAATTAAGCTGTGGTCCTTCTCCCTTTTCTCTTTCCTTTGTCAAAATCACTCAATATTGTGGCGTTCAATGTAATTTTAGACAGCATGCCCTTGTGGAAGTTATATTTCTTGCTTTTAATTCTCTTAAATTTCAGCCTGAGTACCTCTAGAATACTTGATATTTTGAGCCTTCTATTACAGATGTGTCAAAATAAGTATATTTTAATATTATTTTTCCCTATGTCTATTTTATCTTATCCTTGAAGTCACCCGTTTGTTCTTCTTACTGATGATAAACTATAATCATTTCTCTCAGAGCTCCCATTGTTCTCTCATAAATAATGGTGAAAGTCTTCAACTATTCCTTAGTTGCTACAGCAGTTTCAAAAATTTCTCCCAGACTCTTTTCAGAAGAACCCCAAGACAATTTTTACCAGAGGCCCCTGCTCTAAAATAAAGCTTATTATTATGTGTAACTGTTGTGTTTTTTGCACTCAGCCAAGAGAAAGAAGTCACTCTCTCTAGCAATAAATGCTTTCCTCTTTCATGCTTTTTATCTTCTTCTGCTTTGCTGACTTCATTGGAGGCCCAATTCCACCTGCAGACTCTGATTCTGGCTTATGTATTATCTGTTCTCCAGAGAACAGAAACTCCCAACTTCCACACAATGTTTTCTTGCTCTCCACTAGACAACTCTTACACTTTACAACTTTCTGTTATAAATGCTCCTCTACTCACAGTGCCCTGGAAAGAATTGGAAATCTGTGACATGATTCTGATATTGTCATTCATTATAACATTAGAACAAATAGTCTGCCTTATAAAATTCAGCCTATCTATCTTGCTTTCATTTTTGAGTCATCTGGTCTTTTACCATCTTCACTTTTTATCTGTTTTTGGTTTTGTTTTGTTTTAAGCAAAGAAAAGAAAATGTATACTCTTCTTGTTCTTACAGAAGCTCCTTGTCCCTAACACAAACCTATTATATTTCCACTATCATTAAGTTTGAGTTCACATGTCTCATTTATGTATCATTCATATTTCCATATTTTCTTTCTTTTCAATTTTCTTAAACATTCTTTCTAATCAATTTTAAATTATGTCACTTATAGTAGGTTATGTTATATTCAGACCAAAGTATTTCCTATGTAGAAATTATTGCAATAAACATCAGAATTCACATAGCATCTACTAGAAGAGGATTCTGCAGCATCATACTAGGCAGAACCCAGCCTTTGCTTTCCTAGGGACACTGAGAAAGCTTAGATATTGGAGCTGTAGTTCATAAACATAAAAAAAGAGAGGCAGAAAAGAAACTGCCAGTATAGGAGTGAATCAAAGTTTTGAGCCTTGAGGAGAGGGAGAGGCAGAAAGCTCATGAAATTGGAAAAGAATTAAAAATAGCAAGTGGCTCTCATATATTAATAGAAAGAGAAGGCAGCATGGTTTTCAATACAATGTAAGATATGAACCCACGAAATAGGGGAAAGATATAATGGTACAAGTGACAGCAATGGCAGTTTAACTTCTGTGATGCTGTTAATCAGATTTCTGGTTGGATACTAGAAAATATTTACTATTAAGATCCAAACAGAGCTCATCCAAGTTAGATGGAAGTTGGCCAAGAAATGGGAAGGAGTGCAGGTGCAAGCAGTTGTGTTCAGTAGTTCAGAGCCTCCAAAGACAATTAGTGTAAGTGTAGTGCAACCGATAAAAAAAAAAAAAAACATCTACTGAAGCATCCACAGGTGCCAGCTTGTAGGCAGAAATCTGTGTTTACTAAATTCATACAAGTTTTGCTTCAAGTATTTCCTAAAATTAAAGTTAATAGTCTCATAAAATATTAAACAGGAAAAAAAATTCTCCCTACCATGGCTTGAACTTGTCCTTAAGAAACAGGCACTCTGTTAATCGCTCCATTTCCCCAACACTTTCATCTTTGGTTATTTTTTGGACTAGGGTTTTTATTTATGCCCAGGCTACTCTAAACTGTGACCTAGTATTTATGTTTCTTCTATAGCTGGGATGAAAGGCATGCATGATGAAAAATGGAAAAAGTCAAGACCAAGAAAAAGATGGATAAGCAAATCCAAATAGCATACTTTTATCAACCAATGTGACCTTTCATATTAAGATTACAAAGCAGAAAATAAGCAAAAATATTTTTCTCTCTTTCTTGAGTTTTTCTGTTAATATCTGCCTATTCTAACCAGTTAAAAACATCACCCTCTTCCATTCACATGAGACAATTGAAATATTCATTATTCTTTTTCTTCATTAAAACAGAATTTTCAGTTTCCCAACCACACCAATGGTAGCTATTAATAAACTTTACCTAGAATATTTAACAATTTAACATATAATAATATTTCTTAGAAAAAGTCCACAAATTTCAAAATTAGACTTCAACTGGCATAAATCAGTGATTATTTAAAATTAGAAAAGAAATATTAGCTCTACTGAAATAATCTTATTTGCTACTCATTTCTTATCCTTCAAGTACAAAAAATTCCAAGTATATTCAGTAAAAAAAAAAAAAAAACCCTCTTCACTACATAATACCAAGCAATCAGGCTTAATAGAGACTACATAGAGTTTGTTGCTGTTGTTGTTGCTGTTGTTGCTGCTTTTATCCTGAATAGCCCTTCAAACTTTTAAGTTAAAATAGTGTTGCCTATACAAGAATGCTTTTCCATACCGACTTTTACAATCTTTCCTTGTACTGCTGCTCTATACTAGACACATGGCCAAAGGAGATACTAAATACAAAGAATGTGTGAGTATGTGTGTGTGGCAGAGAGGTGGGGGTGGGGGAGAGGGAGTAATAGGACTTGAATGCAGGACCTGTGCACTATGGCTTAGATTTTTGCTAAGGCTTGTACTCTACCACTTGAAATGCAGTTCCACTTCTGGCTTTTCGCTGGTTAATTGGAGACGTGAGTCTCAGGGATTTATCTGCTCAAGCAGGCTTCAAACAAAGATCTTCAGATCTTAGCTTCACCAAAACCCAGCTGAAACAATTTTTTTATTTTTATTTTTTTACATATTGGAGTAAGATCTGATGTAGGAGAACAAATACCAACCGGCTTCACTAGCGTATGGACAGTTTTACTTACAATAGAGAAAAATGGTTACATATTACCAAAGAAAATAGCCAGGTAGAGCTCATGGTGGTATTTACACATACATAGTAGACCATATAATTTTGGCTGACTTTTTTGGTTCTTGCATTGTTAGGCCTTATATGATTTCAAACTATGTCCAACTGGGACTAAAGGAGGGGTATAAGACATCAGGTTAAATTTCTTAACCTGTTCACCCAACTACTAACCAGACAGCTAAAAAAATATAAACTCATCCATTTGAGACTAGTGAAAATGACAGTTTCTTCCCCTTCATAAAAAGCTATGTACCCCCCCTCCTGCCAGAAGTCCCAGTCCACTAGTAAACACATAAAGCCATTTATGAGTTCTGTAAATTTGTTGAAAAGTCAAAGTTTTGCTGTTCCACGCAATTTACTTTTCCCAGATGCATTTTGTACATTCATGTCTGAGTAGAGGGGAGTGTTCTTCTTGGACCTCCCTCTGCTCATTTCTGATCAGATTTCATTAAAAGTCATATTCTCCCTTTGGCGTTTCCAGAATGGATTGCCTGTTTCTGGAAAAAATAGGGAGAGCTTTGGTGCTGCCTAGCTGTGACTTGATTGACACATAGCTCTGTTTTTTAACACTCATTTCTGATCCAACACAGTACCTGCATGCATAGCATGGTTTACTGACTTGTTTTCAATAACATTTCCTACCAGGAAACACTTCTCCAAATAATTTTTAATATGCCATGGGTAGGTTTATTCTAAACTACATTTTAATTCCTACTATCAGCATTTGTTAGTACTGTATATGGCTGTCCAATCCTCAATTACCTGTCACCTCAAACATTCGCTTCTTGAATGAAGTGACATTTCCATCCTTCCGCCTGAGTAAGGGACTGCTTCTCCTCTCTGCCACTTTCTGTTTTAACCTGGACCGCACCTTCAAGTTGGGCTCAGAGGCTGGGGATTGAGACAGAGAAAATAGATAAAAATTAAAAAAAATAAATAAAGAGCCAATCGCTCCTGGTTTTTGTTTGTTTTGTTTTAAAGCCTAAATCTTTGCTTGGTCCCTTTTCAAATTAAAAACTCAAGCATCTAATTAAGGCATTGACTCCAAATTAATCAAACAGACAAATAATCATTTTAAATAAAACATGTGAGTTTTCTACTTTTGTACACACGAAAAGTAAATAAGAAGCAAAAACAAGTTTTCTACTTTATCTAGCAGCATTGGGATGGTTAATGGGAATTTTAATCACTAATTATGTTTGGGTTAGAGTAAGATTTATTGTACTTCATCCTCAGGCCTCTTAATTCTCTCTAGGGTGAAACTCAATAGCCACAAAAACAGTAACTTAATGTGAGTTTTGAGACGTTGACCTGACTTCTGGTAATAAGAAGACACCTTTGTAGCATATAATTTATGTCTGATCCTGACTCTGGGAATATGTCTTTGTCAGTCATTTCTAACCTAAAGTCTTGGGAAAATATATCCTGTATAATAACATCAAACTCAACTAGAGTCACTGTGAATTAACCTTTCTATATATTCACTATACCATTAGTTCAAAAGGAAGCTAACCAAGTCTTAGAATGGAACATTTAAACTTAAATTGTATGTTTGGAAGCACATTATCCATACACGTGTAACTATTTCTTCAGTTACAAGAATCCAAATAGTTCAGCTCTGAAGTTGCCATTTAGTGGATTTAAAAATAACTGTGAAAAAAAATAAAAATAACTGTGCATTAGAAGAATGGAAACCTTGGATATGGAGAGTCTCTGTAGTAGAAGTCCATGGTTGAGGATGGTGAGGATAGAAAAAATAAATCTGACAACTAATATTCGCACAATGTTACTACATTTCTAAGTATACTATCAGATTTAACTTTTTAACAGTAGAAACATTCATATGGAATATTTATAAAGTGATAATAGTGAGGAGAGGATCAAACTCCAGAAGGGAGATAATCTCCTCAAAGTGAGTAATTTTAGGAGGTGAAGCCAGGATCTGTACCCAAGTACAGATCTATTCATCTATTCCATTCTATTCATTTAAATATAGAAAGTAATGCTCACCCACCTTTCCTTATACACAAGAACCATAAATATTATAAAGCCATTGTCCCAAAGCACCAGTAATCACCCACCACAGATAAAATATAGCTAGATATTTTTGTTCGGTAAAAATGTTTTCTTTGAAAACTTTTCTTTCTTTTTGCCAGATGACAAGGATAGCTAAAGTAGAGCTAACAGTGTTGTCGTCCCTGCCCCCCCCAACCCAGCCACATGCCCTTTCTGCTTTCAGACTTGGAACATCTAAACTTGATTCTCTCTTTGTTCTTCTCTTTCCCTTCTCTGCAGCTCTAAACTGGGACAGATAACACTTGGAATTCACTAGGTGAATAAGAACTTGGGGGAAAATTAAGCTCAGAAAGTATATTTTGCTTGTTGTACATCTGATTTTTATGCCTGAGATATGGAAAACATGAAAAACTGGGAGCCTGAAGATATTGTAAAAATAGAAACCCAGAAGGTGAGGAATAAATCAGGGCTGAGAACAAGAAGCTCAGCATGATAGAGAACTGAAATGAGTTGCTTCTAGGACCCTCATTATAGGCCCTTAACATCCAATTAATCCAGGAGAAGAGCAGAAAATGGGAGACTATATCGACTTGAATCTATTTGTTATTGTTTTCTTTTTAATTTAATTTTATTTTTAAGGTGACGTACAGAGGGGTTACAGTTACAAACATATAATAATGAGTACATTTCTTGTGGAACATTGTTACCCACTCCCTAATTTTATAACTCCTTTTAAAACTAACCAACCCTGTCTCCAAAAAGCTGCAGATAATAAAGGCATTCATCTAAAGAAGAGAAACTGTGAATCCTTATTGAATAAGTATCCTATTTTCTTTCCTATAACCCAAGAACAAATATGACAGATGCCCAGACTTCAATATCGATATGACTTTATGACAAAACTAACTGGAGAAAGCAGTACAAATTGGCTGTCTAAAGTATAGGCACCAAGTGAGCCAGGTGCTCTGGGTTCACGCCTCTAATTCTAGCCACTCCGGAGGTTGGGAGCTGAGGGTCGTGGTTGCAAGCCAGCCAGGGCAAGAATATCTACGAGACTCTTATCTCCAATTAACCAGCAAAAAGCTAGGTATAGAGCTGTGGCTCAAGTGGTAGAGTGGTAGAGTGGAAGCCTTGAGCACAAAAGCTCAGGGACAGAGCCCAGGACATGAAATCAAGCCTCATGATGGGCATCAAAAACAAAACAAAACAGCAAAAGCACAGAGTGGAGGCGAGAATAGTGCATGTAGAGTGCATTTACAGTTTAAGGATGGAGGATAGGATCTTTA
Organism: Dipodomys ordii; assembly: GCF_000151885.1. Classification (NCBI taxonomy): domain Eukaryota; kingdom Metazoa; phylum Chordata; class Mammalia; order Rodentia; family Heteromyidae; genus Dipodomys; species Dipodomys ordii. Next base: position 3,479,271 of record NW_012267288.1, read on the forward strand.
TGGCATCCTTTCTAATCTATGGAATTTTCAGTGAAATTCCACTGCTTTCTTTTTCTCTTCTTTTCTTTCTTAGTTTATTTTTATGGGGAGGGGATCAGAGGATCTAGCAATAGATCCTCTGCATTCTAGGCAAATGCGCTACTACTGAGCTACAACCCCACCAGAAGTAATAGGGCTTTCTAAGCCTGATTCTTCATTCTTGGTGAAAACAAAAATCCAGTATCTTTTAGACTTCTGAAGATATGGCCACCCACTAAGACCCCTGGGAATGACTGAATGTCTAGGTGACTACGAAAGAGAAGACAAGGTTTATAAAATATATTATTGGCAAGTATTACTGGATATTACAAAGGTAGGAATGACCAAGTGAGCCCCAAGTCCCCCAATGTTCAGGCCTGCCTTCCTGTATTCATTGCAGGACTTTGTGTTAACAATCAGAAAGAAAAAAAAATGAGGACAGCTAGTAAAAATAACATATGTCACGAGAACATTCTTCTTTTTTTGGGGGGGGTCCGGTTGTGGGGCCTGAACTCTGGGCCTGGGCGCTGTCCCTCAGCTATTCAGCTCACGGCTAGCGCTCTACCACTTGAGCCACAGCGCCACTTCCGGCTTTTTTTGCTTATGTGGTGCTGAGGAATCGAACCCAGGGCCTCAGGCATGCAAGGCAAGCACTCTACCACTGAGCCACCTTCCCAGCCCCCTCACCAGAACATTCTATAGGAAACCTAGAATTTTACAAGCCTTCCACAAACAGATAGTGTTTATAGTTGACAGATAGCCTTTCTTCTATGTCGATCTATTTGATAAAGGATTATTTGTACAGAGCTTTTAAATTTCATTTAGTGGCCAGTGTAACAAAGTAAACACTAGAACAGGAATGAGAACTATGTTTCATTCAGAGAGTTACTACCTAAAACTAATAAGCTTGAGTAATTCAGTCTTGTTGGACATCAATGCATTCATGGAAATCAGGTATGATAGTGCCCTTGTAGTGTCTGGGGTCAAATAGGTGTGGATTTAAATGCCTGTTCCACATATTAGCTATTTGGCCTTAGACGAAATATTTAATAACAAGCCTCCATTTTTCATGTTAAACTGGTCATGGTTTTGATTCTTTTGGATTTTCTCCATTTGTTGAAGAAATTTCATTTGCCTGCCTCTTCAGAGTACACAGGAGCCGAGTCCTGGAGGTGCATCACTTTACCCTTTAGGGGGAGTGGTTGGACTGCATTTGGGTTCATTTTGATTGGACAGGTGGGACAGGCTAGTGACAAAAGGATAAAGTAGGGAGTGGTCTGGATATTTTACATGTTTTCCAGTAGAGTGCTTATTACTGGCCACAAATGTACATATTCCTGATGTCCTCTGCTGTTTGACTCCAGATCTCCAGGAAAAATTTTCTCTTCTTTCCCCTGCAGCTCTAGGAATGGGAATGGCTTCTTGCTGTTGCCATGGTCAGGATGTCTCTAAGCAGTTTTGTTAACCCTGTTCACTTCATGGTAAGCAGTGCCCTCATTGAGTCTATGGGGCTGTATGGGGCTTGTTTTCTGTGAGATCTGTTATTGATTCAGTCCTATATAGCTTGCACTTACTGCAGAAACAAATGAAATGTTGTCAAATACAGTCGGTCCTCACTATATGGTGGTTCACTTATTGTGGCTTCACTGTATCATGGGTATTAAACATATGCATATGTGTATATATATATATTCAGATATAATTCTGTATTACAGTTTTCACTAGATCACAGCCTTTTGCAGTGTATATGGGTATCTATATGATATTTATGATTTTAGTTATTTTGCCTAAAAATTAAAACGATATAAAATATTAAAATGTCAATTAAGGTTAATAGGAGAGTAGGAAAGGTAGGAGGGTGGAAAGGGTTTAAAAAGCCTTAAAATGCATATAAATAATTAAATAAACATAATGCTGCTACTTTGCAGATTTTCACCTATTGTGGGGTCTCTGGAATGTAACTCCTTGCAATAGGTGAGGGATTTCTGAATAGGATAAGACACTGGTTCTCAACTAGAGATTTTGTTGCCAGGAGATGTTGTTCATCATCTATATGGGAATCTACTGCATAGAGACCCATGATGCTACAAAGCACAGGTGGCATACCAAAGACTCAAATTATCAGTAGTGCCAAGTGAAAGCAATGCTGGGGTAAGCAGTCAATACATGGCAGGTGGCAGTGATCCCACTTGTTGGGGTGATTAGAGATGATAATCTGTCAGATATTCTCAAAAAGGATGCAAGGAAAATATTCAGAAATTGAGAAGTGCTCTCTCTCTCTCTCTCTCTATATATATATATACACACACACGTATATAGCTTCAAAACTATAAAATATTTTGGTAAATTTATTGCTTGGAAGTGGATTTTTAAATATTTTTAATGTTGCTAATATTCTTATTGTGAAATTTTTTATTGTTATTTTTTATTTGATTTTATCTGTGTGCTGGTTTTGTCTGTGGCTTGAACTCAGTTCTTTTGCTCAAGGCTAGTTAGTGCTCTACCACTTAAGCTACAGCTCTACTTTTGGATTTGGGGGTGGTTCAATGGAGATAAGAGTCTCATGTACTTTCCTGACCAGGCTTGCTTTGAAGCACAATCATCAGATCTCAGTCTCCCGAGTTGTAAGGGTTACAAGTGTGAGCCACCAGAGCCTCGCTAAGATTTATTTTTTAACTGACAGATAATCATGCATATAACTGGGGTGCAATGTGGTATATTTTGGTAACTTCATAGATTATATAATGATCAGCTTAAGATGTTTAGGTTAATTTTCATCTCAAACACTTGTGGTGGGGGGTAAGAGCTTTCAAAATCATCTCTACCTAGCTATTTTGGCTAATATAATTTATGTTCTTAACTATATTATGCTCTGTATTAAAGGACACCAGTACATTTCCATCAGCCTGTGAGTGTGCTTGCCAAGCAGTCTCCTTCCATCCTCTCCACCTCAGTCTCTAGGAGTTCTATCAGCTCAGTTATTTCAGATTCCACATAGGAGAAAATTCATACAATTACCATTAATATGTATAGTTATTTATATTATTTTACTCATTAATATTATATTATTTATAAAGAAAATCAAGCTAGTCAACATTTGTTGGTTAGTATGAATACGTAGGAAGGCATAATTCCAAATTGGACATAGGAATTTAAGAGTTCTTATCTTCATAAACTGAGGAAGTACATGGGCTTTCTAAAATTCTCATTCACTGATATATTAAGAAGTGTAACACACTTTTAAAAAAAATCAACATATATAACTAAGATGATTAAAAGCCCATATCCAATGGTTCTAGGAAAAGCTTTTGCTTGGATTTCAGTGTTGGTTTTGAACACTGTTGGTTTGGATCTCAGGGCTGAAGGTGAGGGATAAATAGCCATCATTCATTCTTGCAATGCTCGGTTAGCTCCTAACAATTCAGAACCCAAACTTAGTATGATGTACACCCAAACAGTAGAATTAGTGGCCTCATATTCCAATTCAGTTTGTAGATTGAGTTAATTCCATTTTTAATACTCTAACCCAAAGGCTAAAAGATTTCCATGCCAGTGATTTATTAATGGGATGAAAATCTCCAGAGTCCAGAAAGAGATTCCTAGTTGGGGAGAAAATCTGCATGTGTGTGAATGCATTCCATAGTAGTTGTGCTAATTGCTTACCTATTTTTACCCTCCACATATCACTTTATATATCTCAATTAATCATATACACAGAAGGTGTATTTTCCAGTGTGTGCATGTGTGCCATCTGATTGCATCAGTCTGCTGAGATGAGAACCAGCACAAAAACTGTTCAAGGCACAGGGTTTGCAAAATTTGGATTGTTATTATGTCAAATGAAAAAAATCAATATGAAAATAAACCAATGATCTGAGCTTGTTTTCCTTTCTCACTTAATTTTTTAAAGCTAAAGGAAATAGAAAGCACCTTAAGAATATCCCATGAGCAAATATTTCCTCTCTTCACCTCAGACTGATCTCCATGATATAAAACAAAATTTAAGGCTTCCAGGAATGAAAAGAAAAATAGAAAGGTTACAAAAAAGAGTAAGGAAAACATTAGGGCTCTTGGCCATAGGTAAAAACTGTCTGAGTAAAGATTGAGATAAATGGGACTTCATCAAACAAAAATGTTCCTACACGGTAAAGGACATAAACAAGATTAAAAAAAAAAGGCAGCCTACAGAATAGGAGAAGATATTTGCAAGCTGCACATCAGAAAAGGCCTAATATCCTGAATATACAAAGAATTAAAAAATTAAACCCTCAAAAGCCAATAACCCATTTAATAAATGGGCTAATGAATTGACCAGAACCTTCTCAGAAGAAATAAAAATAGCCAATAGACAGATGAAGAGATGCTCAACATTTCTGGCCATAAAAGAAATGCAAATTAAAACAACATTGAGATTCCACCTTACCCCACTGGCCATTATCAAGAAAACAAACAATAACAGATGCTGTCAAGGATGGAGCCCAATGGGAGCCCTAATAAACTGTTAACGAGAATGTGAACTTCTTCAACCACTCAGGAAAGGAGTGTGGAGGTGGCTCAACAATTAAACAAAACTACACTGTGATCCAGAAATTCCACTCCTAGACATTTACTCAAAAGATTAAACAATGGGCTGGGAAGGTGGCTCAGTAGTAGAGCACTTGCCTTGCATGCCTGAGGCCCTGAGTTCGATTCCTCAGCACCACATAAGCAAAAAGAAAAAAGCCAGAAGTGGCCCTGTGGCTCAAGTGGTAGAGCGCTAGCCTTGAGCTGAAGAGCTGAGGGACAGTGCCCAGGCCCAGAGTTCAGGCCCCACAACCAGACCCAAAAAAAGAAAAAAAAAAGATTAAACAAGTTTACATTTCCACCAACAATTCAGTAGGGTTCCCTTTTGGCCACATCGCCTCTAGCATCTGTTGTTACTAGAGTTCTTGATTATAGCCATTTTAACTCGAGTGAGGTAGAATCGCAATGTCGTTTTCATTTGCATTTCTTTCATGGCTAGATAAGTTGAGCATTTCTTCATGTGTCTATTGGCCATTCTTATTTCCTCTTCAAAGAAGTTTCTCTTTAAGTCTTTACCCCACTTATTTATTGGGCAGTTGTTTGTTTGAGGATTTTTTATTAGGAGACTTAATTTTTTGAATTCCAGGTATATTTTAGATATAAGACCCTTTTACATTGTATGGCTAGTGATGATCTTCTCCTAATCTGTGGGCTTTCTGTTCATTTCACTAGCTATGTCCTTTGCTATGCAGAAGCTCTGCAGTTTCATGCAATCCCATTTGTCCAACCTTTCTTTGATTTGTTGTGTTTCTGGGTCTTTATTAAGAAAATTTTGACCTGTGCCAAGGAGCCTTGGGGTTTCTCCTATTCTATCCTGTAATGTTCTCAAAGTGTCTGTGTAGACTCTGAGGTCTTTGATCCATTTAGAGTTGATTCTGGTGCAGGGTGATATATAAGGATCTAGCTTTAGTTTTCTACAGGTGTTAAACCAATTTTGCCAGCACCATTTACTGAAGAGGCTGTATGGTGGTTCCTCAAAAGACTCCATAGAGAGCTCCCCTATGAACCAGCAACCCCACTTTTGGGCATTTAACCAAACAATCACAAACAAAGCCATACTAAGGCTACCAGCACACCTCTGTTTATTGCAGCATTATTTACCATAGCTAAGATATGGAGCCAACCCAGATGCCCCTCAGTAGATGAATGGATCAAGAAAATGTGGTATAATATATATATATATATATATATACATACATACATACATACATACACACACATACACACATATACACACTTCTATGCCTCCATCAGAAAGAATGATGTCACCCCATTTGTTAGGAAATGAAAAGCCTTGGAAAAAATTATATTAAGTGAAGTAAGCCAGACCCAAAGAAACATAGGTCCTATGGTTTCCCTTATTTGCAATAACTAGTAAAAGTGGGCTGGAAAGGTGGCTCAGTGGTAGAGCACTTGCCTTGCATGCTCAAGGCCCTGGGTCGATTCCTCAGCACCACATAAGCAAAAAGAAAAAAGCCGGAAGTGGCACTGTGGCTCAAGTGGTAGAGCACTAGCCTTGAGCTGAAGAGCTGAGGGACAGCGCCCAGGCCCAGAGTTCAGGCCCCATGACCGGACCCCCCCAAAAAAAAATAACTAATAAAAGTCTAGGACAAGCAGAAAGGTCAAAAGCTATGTACATATGACCATATAAGATGATGTTAAGAAAAATGAACCCCAAGATAGGGACACAGTGGTTTTTGCTTTCTTGCTATTGTTTTTAATATACTTATAATGCACTATGTGATTTTTTTTGTTTCTTTTGTATGTTCTTCCCCCAGTGTATAACCTCTCTTTTCACTGTATTTGATTCTGCTGCCCTGCATCTTGTATATGCATTTTTCTAATTTGGGGAGGGGAAGGGAAATAACAAAATGCTTAAATGAAGATACAGGTTGACCCACTATAACAAACAAGATGTACAAGACACTGTGTTGAAAATGAACTTTACAATTTCAGGGCAAGGTGGGGGGCGGAGTTGGGGAGGTTGGGAGGGAATGGATGATAGGGGAAAAACAAAGGAGGAGGTAGGAAATGCTTGATAGGAATGTACTTATTACCTTACTCATGTAACTGTACAGTATCTTTGCAATAAAAAAACATATAAAAATGATTACAAACCAGGATACAGTAACATCAACAGCACAATTTTCATTACAGCACTATTCATCATAACCAAGATATGGAATGAGCCCAGATGACCCTCAATGGTTAAAATGGGTCAAGAAACTAAGTATAGGGTATAAATACACAATGAAATTTTACTCATCCTTTACAAAGAATGATACTGTTTCATTTGTAAAGAAATGAAAAAATCCGGAAGAATTATCTTAAGTGAAGTTATTGAGGCCCAGATAGAAAAAGGATACATGTTTTCCCTTATGTGTGAAAAGTAGACTTAGCTTATAAACGTATAAGTAAATACATTAGTATATTATTGTATACAAATGTATTGACTGAAGTACATTAAATTCAAGAGAGAATTCTTTAGAAAGGCAAAAATCACAGTTCAGTAAAACAATACACCAGAAAACAGGTGCTTGAAAGGGGATGAGGTAGGGTCGAAGAGAAAGGGGTAGATGAATGAAGAGAAGGTGTGGATAATACAGTCGATTATCCAACCTATATTCTACAAAATTAAGAAGAGACAGGGAAAGAATGGATAGGGTAGGGATAAGTGAGAATGTTGAAAGGGGTGACATTGATCAAATATATTGTATTCACCAGCTGCTTCATTAAATGCAAACTCCTTCGTACAACTACCTAAAGATAATAATAAATAAATAAAAGATAAATGTAAACAAAACAAAAGAAAGCAAATCAGAAGTCAAAATTGTTGCACAGCACAAAAATTAATTATCAGAACAAATTTAATACAGGCAAAGAATTTAATGACAAAATTTGCATAGAATTCTACATAAAAGATCGAATAAAAGAAGAAGAGTATTTGTCAGTGTTTGGAAAATGAAAGAAAATTAGATACTTAAAATCTACAATAAAGACTAAAAAGGGACAGGAATAGTAAAGTTAGGTAGCAAGGACATAGGTTTTTTAAAAATCGAAGATTTATAGGTTTTTTAAAAATTGAAAATTTCAAGGTGTGTTAAGTGACAAGTACTAGGCTGGTCATTTTCTTTGGAGAGTGGTATTATGGTGTACATTAGTTGGGGTGTGGTAATTTATACCATCATACATAGTCACAGACATAATCTTTTGTAGAAGCATTCAGGCTTTTGACTCAACCAACCAGTGTCTAATCTAACACTGACTTTCTCAGATACTAACTATACTGAGAGGGCTGAGATCTAAGGATCCTGGTTTGGAGTCAGCACTAAAAGGAAGTCCATGAGAGTCTTACCTCTAATTAACCAACAAAAAGCCAGAAATGGCGGTGCAGTTCAAGCAGTAGCCAAGATAAAGCTTGCCATACTAAAATGAGCAAGAATGTGAGACCACAAGTTCAAGCCCCAACACTGGCACAAAATAAATAAATATGAAGTGAAGTAAAATAAAATAACTCCACTTGCTTTGAACACTTAGTTCTTGAGTCATGAATGAAGATGGAGCCTTCCTGCCAGCCTCAGATCCCATTTGGATCACTGTACTCTATCTGTTAGCTATCTCTCTCTCTCTCTTCCTCCTCTTGGTTTCTCTTGCTGTTTCCCAAAGACAGGCTGCTTCAGAAGCAACATTTTGAACCTTCTCACTCAGATTGAAACATATAAAATCTGTCACACATTCTCTCTGCCCTTCACAATTAGGTTTATTAGAGAAGTTCCTGCCCCAGTCAACTCTCTCATCAAAGCCAACCCGGAGAAAAGCCACTCTCGGTATGAATTGTTCAGCTTACATTGTAATTATAATAGACATTACAATTATAAAAGATACATTGAGAGCACAGTGAATCTGCTAATATAGTTGATCAAATATATAGGTTACTCTGGGAAGTTTCATAATCAGGGAAAAGCTATTTTCAAAATAGCACTTAGTATAATAAATAAAACAATAATAAAAATAAAGAAATATGCCACGCTGACCCCAGTGGAGTCTGCTTAGCATGGGAAACCATCTATCAGACCATGATAGGGGCTTCAGAAACCTATCTCCAAGTTTTGGGACTTCACCGAAGTCTACCTCGGAGAAGAGGGCTTCTAAGAGGCCTACTCCTGGGAAAAGGCTGGCAAGCCCCTGGGAAAGATGTGTTTCTGCCTATCTTTTCCTCATAAGAGTGCCTA
>NW_012267288.1:3490058-3534650 GCF_000151885.1 Dipodomys ordii
AAAGTTGTAAAGTTCATTTTCGACATAATGACTTGTACTTCTCATTGTTGCAATGGGTCTACCTGTATCCCTATTTAAACGATTTGTGTTAGCATAATTCTTAAAGAACTATCACCCGATACAATTTTTCTATTGTCTTCCTGTAAATATATCAGTCTATTTTTTACCAAGAATTAATCTTTATCAGTAATTATATTGGTAAATATTACTGATATTACTCAGTTTACCATGAAACCTAGAAATGTTTATTTTATAAAAATTAATGAAAGTACTCTGAAGTCACTGGGAATGGGTGGGCGTGGCATGGGAAGACTAGACATGGGTGGTGTGATGGTAGTGTAAAGAGCACGGAGGAATAGGAGTTCTGAGTGGGTGCTCCTTTTAGCAGGTCAGGTTGCCTCATCTTGTGGGCTAGAGGAAGGGCCTGTGAAGTTCAAAGGCCACAACAGGGCACTCAGTGCCTCAGTCCTAAAGCATCCCTGTTTAAAGTGTCTTGTTCCATTGGTCAGCTGTGTTTCTCCCGTGTGTCTGGGGCTCAAGCTGTCTCAGCAGGCTCTTGATAAACCACTTACTGGCTCAGTGAATAAACTAAGGCAAATAGAGAAGAAGAAATTAACTGTTTTCTTCAAAATTTTATGACATTTTAACTACAAATTACCCTTCTGATCACATAAAGATATTTTAATCAAACAATGTGACTCTAGATAGAAATAAATTAGAATGCTACTTGGAGAAATGTGTAATTACTCTCCACAGTTAAAACTGAAGCCTTTCATTTGGTTGGTTCCATTGTTTAATTAAACTTAATTAACAGCTATTGAATAACAATATTGAGAATCAAAGCTGAAAGTTTCATGAAGACAATGCATGTCTAGTTGTATTCCATTGTTTATACTGCATCAGCACAATGTCTATTATATGTACTAAACCCTTTAGCAATTTTGAAGAAAAAAATCAATAGGAAAATGGATGTATGAAGAGGAAGCAACTGCCTGGGTGATGTTGCTTTAGAGCTGAGATGCTGATTTGGATGAGGGGGAAGGACAGTATGGCAGAGAAGAAAAGGCTCAGGGCAAATTCAAGGCATGAGGGGTAATGGTGCTAATGGAGAAGGAATACGAAATAGGAAATAGGAGAGAGATAAATATCAAGCAAAACCTAGCTAAATTATGAAATGCTAATAGAGGCTACTCAGCCAATCTTCAAACTCACTTTACAGTTCATAGACATGCTTAAATCCTTCCCATGTAAATAAAAATAAGCTCCTCACAGATACAGATCTTGATAGCTACTTCTAGTATTTGAAGTCAAGTGTATTTTACAATAGACAAACTTGCCACCATACTTCCTTCATGTTCAAGTACTACAACATGGTTCTAACCCTCAGGGTCACTAAAACTATCAAGAGATTGTTCAGGACAGCAAATGTAACTATTTGTCTTGTTGTCTAGCTCCAGTATCCAACAACTAAGTAGGAGGTTCATTGAAGGTCAAAATAAACAGTGGTTGAATTAATGTGTGTTCATCTATATCTAGCATATCTTGTATCTTTCATGAAATGGCTGTGTGTTAAATGCTCAGATGGGAAGTAGCTGAATTTCAACTTTGATTGAACTCAGAGCTGCAATCAGTTGAAACATATCTCCATCTCTTCCATCTGTATGTTGGTGTTAAGATAGAGTCTTGCTTACTTTGTCCATGCTGGCCTTGAACTTGCCATCTACCTGCTACAATCTTTCAAATAGCTGGGATTATAGGAATTGCACACTGTGTTCAACCAAACACAGACTATTTAAAATAGGAATGCCATAAAAATAGTTGTATAATAATGTAATAGTTCTATAATAATATAAAGTTTTACTCCCTATGTTTATTAACCTGAGAATGTTATTGAGTACATATTGTGTGCTCTCAGAAAACGCTGGGGTCACAAGACCAAAGTTCTGATAGTGTCCTCTGGATTTCCCAACAACGTAGTAAATGTTGCTTTTAATTTATAGAAATACATGCACAGAGACATGTCTAGGTATTTGGGGGAAATATACATTTGTCATCAAGAAGATATGAGTATTAGAAAGAAACTGGTTGAAGCTTAAAACAGGGGAAGTTCATATCCACTAAGTATTTCAAGGAAGCCCTTTAGGAAGAGCAAGGAGCATTTGGAAAATTCAGCTGTTAACAACTTGCATAAGCACAAAACAGAAAGATCTCATCACAAAATTTTACTCTTGCGTATGTTACAGAAGAGATGCTAAGCTGGTTGATGGTAGCTCACATCTATAATACTGGCTACTCAGGAGACTGAAATTTGAAGATCACAGTTTGAAGTCAGCTTGGGCAGGAAAGTCTATGAGATTCTTTTATCTAACTAGCTGGAAGTGGAGCTGTGGCTCAAGTGGTAGAACCTCAACTTTGAGAGAAAAAGGCAAATGAGAGCATGAGGCCCTGAGTTCAAGCCTCAGCACTGTCCTTGAGAGAGAGAGAGAGAGAGAGACAGAGAGACAGAGAGAGAGACAGAGAGACAGAGAGACAGAGAGAGACAGAGAGAGTAATTGAATGGCTTTTAAATAACAGAAGGGGAAGACTAGATTTACAATTTGGGAGTGTGGTATCCGTGGATAAAGGTGTGATAAAGTCATGGAATGGCCAATCATTGGATAAGGACTGAATTAAATAAGGAACGAACTAGAAGAGCAGGCATGAGAAGAAAGAGGTTTAAGAGAATGCAATATAAGAATTATTATATGGGGGCTGGGAAGGTGGCCTAGTGGTAAAGTGTTTGCCTTGCATGCATAAAGTGTTTGCCTGGGTTCGATTCCTCAGCACCACATAAGCAGAAAAATATGGAAGTGACGCTGTGGCTCAAGTGGTAGAGCTCTAGCCGTGAGCTGAAGAGCTGAGGGACAGCGCCCAGGCCTAGAGTTCAGGCTCCATGACCTACCCCTCCAAAAAAAAATTATATGCTGAGATGAAGGAGAACTGGAATCCCAGGTAGTACAGACTTCTGGATTCGGTTAGGATTTACAAGGTGCATTTTTAGATCTTCTTAAAAAATCACATTGGTCAGCTCAGTTTAAGTGGCTTTCTGGTCTAACTTTTCATGTACATACATTTTCAAATCTCCACTTAACTGTTACTTAGCACTGTTAAGCCTCTCATATTCAAGTCTTTATGTACAGTAGCCATCTATGTGGTTCGTTGAGTGCTATAAATCCTGTAACATCAATGGCAAAGGGTTGCAGTGACTTTTACCAACAGGAGTTCATCCTCTGCTGAGTGAAAATTCGGCTTCATTTTCTGTTCCTTTCTTCTTTCCAACCTTTCCAAGCTATTTGGGTATTGAATATTATTTATTAGTTATTTTTACAAGTTTTGATTCTGTAATGTTTCAGTATTCTTTATGATTTTGGAATATTCTTGATCATTCAGTTCTGCCATAGTGGAATCAATTGCTTGACTGGATTATCTTTATGACACCTTTCACACACACACACACACACACACACACACACACAATTTTAATCTAATTCAGGATGAAGTAAATGGTGAAATTTCGCCTCAAGATTTATTTGGTCTCCATACAACCATTTCCTAGGCAGACTTTCTATTAGGTACTTCCCTTTTAATCCATTTCTTCTGGATTGAAAATCTTCAAAGTTCAAATGAAATGATGAATTTTATTTGAAGAAACATGTAGGTGTGTAGAAAATATCATTCTAACAAAAACCCAAAGTAGTTGTAACAATCAGAATAATGTCTCCTCTCAAAGATGACCACTTTGTAGTCTTCAGAACCTGTAGTCTTCAGTCCTGGATGCAGGACTCCCTACCTTCAAGATACTGAAATAGGTGCTGTTAAAGTCCTGTATATAAAATGACACAGTATGTTTTTACAATCTATAATCATATTCCTATATCTCCTATCTAGATTAGTGTGTGTGTGTGTGTGTGTGTGTGTGTGTGTGTGTGTGTGTGCCTGCCCCCCTTGCCAGTCCTAATCCTTGAACTCAGAGCCTAGGCACTGTATCGGAGCTTGTTTTCTAACTCATGGTAGTATTCTACCACTTAAGCCACAGCTTCACTTCTGGTGTTTGGCTGATTAATTGGAGATAAGAGGCTCAGAGACTTTGTTTCCTGGGCTGACTTTGAATCATGATCCTCTTATCTCAGCCTCCTGAGTAGTGAGGATTACAAGGAGAGCCACTGGCACTCAGCTTAATAAATAATATCTTCCATCCACTATTAGCTGAATCTGCAGCTGTGGAACCTGAGGATCACAGAACCAATTGCGTGCTGTACTATATTTTACTATATAGTAAAGTAAGTATATAGGGGAATTAGAGTAAAAGATGGATTTAAGGTTGCTAGTCAGCTTACTTAAAGATAAGGATATTACCCTAACTAGGGAATCCATAGTAACCACAAGGGTCCTATAAAAAGTTATAATAGAGAGACAGTGAATGTCAAATTGCTACAACCTGAGGAAACTAGACAGGACATTGGTTAGTGAAATATGGAAAGGTTCCACTGCCAGAGAATGAAGGCAACTCCCAGAAGCTGGAAAAGGCATAGAAAAGGATTTGCCCCCAGAGGCTATAGAACGGAGCAGAGCCCAGCTGACATCTTGATGTTAGCCTAGTAAGACTCATTTTGGACTCAGACTTCTAGAACAGTAAGATAAATGTGCTGTTTTAACCAACTAAATTTGTGAGAATTTGTTAAAGCAGCATAGGGAACCAACAGATCCAATTAACAAATTCCAAGATTGGCATTGTTTCAGAAGTCTGATGGGTCTGAAATACTCACCTAAGTAAGATTTTACTAAATTATATAGTTATTTTATCATTTTAGATAATAAAATACTAAATAATAATTATTAAAGAATAAACAATTTAAAAGTGCTATAAATAAATAATTTTAGGTAATAAAGTACTAAACAGAACTATAAATGACATCCTTTTTATTATATAGTAAAAATATTAGGACAACAATTTACTTGAAATTAGTATTTGTCACTGTATTAAATTAATTTTCTTTGTTATTAGTATGTTTGTTTAGCTGCAAAATGATCCAGACTCGTTTTTAAAATGTAACAAGTACAATTTTTTTTTCTTTTGAGTATTTCTGGGAAAGTTCCATAAGTATATAAATTAAGAAATATTTATTAAACTGAAATACTGATAACTTTGTACATGTTTAAAAGCCATAATAAGCAAGTAATTTCTAAAACTTGAGTGAGAACATTTTATTTCTTTCATCTTTCACATTGAGATATTAAATTTTTAAGCCAAATGCTCTATTATAAAGCCTATTTTAAGTTCAATGTAAGCAAAAGAGGGAAAACCAGTTGAAACTTCTAATTAGTTTCAAAATGCAGTTAGTTAAAATATTTTTGCTTTTATATATGATCTTTATGGTATAAGAGTTAATTCCAGTCTCCTACAACTTGATCAGCTATATATAAAATGTAACCTTCCATCTGGTAAATCAATTTAACAGACATAATTGTGCCTCAACATAACTCAATAAGACACTGAGGGAAACCATTGAAATGCTATTTCCTTTTTCTTAGAAGAGAATTATGTACAATTTCAGCATGCTTTGCCTTTCTAAAAGTTAGTCAACAGGGAGGTATCAGTCTCCTTTACATGAGTTTCCCATGAGAAAATCAACAGCAATGTATAAAGCTGGTGCTGTTATTCATGAAACACACCACAATGCTAAGTTGGCTTTAACCAGAACATATTATTTGGCAGCTAAAACCTTTAATTAGAGTTGTGGTTTGAATAGATTTTCACTGAATTTATGTTCTGTAGGGGCTCAAAGAAGAACACTGTTTTTCCAACTAGTTGATTCTATTTCAGGTGGTTTGAATGCTGAACTTGAGTTGAGCTACATATAGAAAAATAAAAATACGAGAATGTTGCTAGGATTCTATTTTGTTGCTCTTAATTATAATGCATCCTTTCTTAAGAAGTACTAAGTGTCAGGCAAGAAGAAGAGAAAGAAGGATTAGATATTCTTTTCAATAAATATTTATAAAGCACTTTATCTTTGCAAGCTTTATACTAGAAATGTGTAAGGAAATAGAGATGTTGAGAAAAATAATTTTTACTAAATTAAAAAAGCAAGTGTTATATCAATGATGGATCGGACAAGGAGAGAGTGAAAAATGACAGAGTCAAAGAAGAATCACTACTCAAACCTATATACTGGGGAGTGGTATTAACAGAAGTCAGGGGTAGTAGGAGAAAGTCATTAAGCTTAAGATAGGTGTGGGGGTGGGGCGCGGAAAGTAACTTCTAAACCTTCTAAGGTTCAATGATAGTAGTATATATTAAGACCCTGTTGTCTATAAAAGGGTTGAAATTTAGAGATCTGGTTTTAGAACCCAAGTTAAAACAACCTAAAGGGAAATGAATAGGACTGAAGATACCATGTGAAGAAATGAAAAAATGAAAAATGTTGAATGCTGACACTTAGTTGTAGAACCTAGATCTAAAAATTAGGTTGATGATTATGATGATTGGAACATAAATGTGAAAGAGAGACTGGAAGAACTGGAGGAAGGAGAAAGAAAAGGATACTGAGGGGTATAGAGGATGGAAGTATGTGACATGTATACACGGAGACAGCATAATGAAACTCAAAAATACTGTCTGAAAAAGGGGGAGAGGGAGAGGAGGAATAGGAATATCTTATAAGGGATAGACAAGTTCAAAGTTCACTGTGTGCATTATGGAATTACCACCATGATATGAAACCCCTTTATTCATGTATGCTAATCCAAAAATCAAATCACATACTGAAAAAAAAAAAGAACAAATGGAACAGAAACAACAAGTTAAAGGGGGAAAATGGTCTATCTTTTCATTTTCTGGGTGAGAAATCTGGAAATCTTAACATGAGAAATGCCTACTGATCAGAGCAGCTAAGAACTAGCACTACTAGATGGTGTTAGAATAAAAATTACAGCAATGAAAGAAGACACAATGAAACTTTAGGAAATTCATATTTAATGGGTCTCTAGTGTGAAGATTCAGTAATGAATAGAGAAGGGAAAGTAGTTGAATGGAAAGGTAAAATTTCAAGAAGTAAGGTATGGTCAGTGAAGTCAAATGCCACAGAGATAAGGACAAGGAAATATAGAGCAAAAAATCTTGCAATTTGAAGGAATTGGAGTCCTTGGTGTTGCTTGAGAACAGTGACTTAGAAGAGACAAAAGAGGGGCTGGGAAGGTGGCTCAGTGGTAGAGCGCTTGCCTTGCATGCATGAGGCCCTGGGTTCAATTCCTCAGCACCCCATAAGCAAAAAGAAAAAAGCTGGAGGTGGTGCTGTGGCTCAAGTGGTAGAGCACTAGCCTTGAGCTGAAGAGCTGAGGGACAGTGCCCAGGCCCAGAGTTCAGGCCCCATGACTGTACCCCCCCCAAATAAAAAGAAGAAGAAGAAGAAGAGACAAAAGATTTGCATCAGATGGTACAGATTCCTATATTATCATAACCTTCTACAATAACCATTTTGTAATCAATTCTCAATAAATGCCATTCTGAACTCAGTCATACAATAGAATATCATCTCAGAATTTTACAGCAAAGGGAAAAGAGAAAATTTACAGCTACAACATAGAGTAGTCAATTTAAGTATTTTTTTTATTTTCAATTTGTTTTTTAGAAGGTGGACAGATTTGAGGGTTTGGAGCATTACTAAAGAAGCCTGTTGATTGGAAAACTCTCAACATGCTCATATTACGGGGACAACAGATCAAAATCTCTTAGAGGCAGACCGATCAACTTGAAAGCAAAGACCATTTCTTCATCAGCAATCTGTGCTCAAATTAACCATAATTTCTGGCCCAGAGGAAGTGTTGACCAAAAGTTTGCTCTCATTTCCCTTCTCTCCTTTCTCATTCAGCAAAACTAAAAGGGGTAATTATGGAACATTTTTCTTTGAGGTAGCTTGAATTAGAAGATTGTTAATAAAACTCTGGGAAGAATGACAAAACTAAAGAATGACAAAACAAAACTGATACTTTAATACCCTCAGTCCCTATCAATGCCATCTCCTCCTACCATAAATGAATTTAAAAACAAACAAACATAGATATGATGCTTAGGATGTATCCAGTGATTTTACCACAGAGATCAATCTTACCTATTCCTATCATAATAAGAGCAAATCTAATTTGCTCTTAATTTTAGTTTGTTTCAAAATTGAGTTCATAATGTGACTATAACAAAGTAAGCTGTCACATTATTATTTATCAGTGATTGAAAAGGTAAAGAAACACTGTATTTGAAGTAGGTGAAACTCCATTATGCTCCTAAAAGTAGTCAATAAAAAATTTAGCTTCTAAACCACATTAAGCAAATTTTATGGATCACAGTCAAGTAGCTTCATGTAGTTAGTAGCTATTGAATTGAGCAGTATCAATGAAGATTTTTTTCCATCACTGTTGAAAATATTTTTACACAGTACTTTTCTATACTAGTTTCTTAGGACCATATATATATATATATCGCTTTAGCGGTCCAAAACCTGTTTTAGAATTTCTCTATTATTTCTCTTCCATCTAGAATAAAATTTACACAATCAACCTGCTTTCCTTCATTCTCAATTCTTTGCCCACTACAAAACATATTTTTGTCCCAAGATGAAGCTGTTACAAAGCATTCTCCTCAAGAACATTTTTTACCATCTAATCAGGAAGTTCAAGATAAAAGCAGCATGATCTATGATATCTAATAAGTGATAACTTTCATCAGAAAATGTAATAGTGACAAGAGGATAGAGATAAGCTGTCAGAAAGGAAGCTATGAAAAGTAATTCTTAAATTTACTTTTTATGCTGATAGTTGTAACACCATGGAGAATCACTATGAATATTTGAACAAAAAAAAATCCAGAAAACAGGCTAAAGAAGAAGCAGTTCTTTATAAGAGTGGATTATTGGACAGAAAGAAAGAAAGATAAAGCCACTTGATAAAAATTCTGGCAGGCCTTAGTCATCTGTTGTAATGAACTACTTTAAATATGAAGATGCTTCTCCTGCAAGCAGACAGCACTTCCTCTCCAGATTCCTCTGCCAAAAAGGATACTTTCATCCCAAAGGAACTGAAAAAGTGGATGAAAATTTTAAGAAAAATATAGTTGCAAAAGTTATTTCATCATGTATTTTGTATTATCTTTAATTTATTTAATTCAATATGTGGAGGAAGGAATGAGTGCAATATGTTTGTGTGGAGTATTTCTACATCTTATAGTTCTGAATATTACAAATCAGTAGTCATGTTTCAATCTTCCTCGTGATTATGCAACAGATGGTTAAATCTTTTAAAGTCTTAATTATTATTTTTTGCCAATTTCTCATTACAATTTTATCTAAAATGTCCTGACTGTTTCTAATTGCGCATGTTATGGGAACTGAAAAAAATAAAGAAGTCATTAAGTTTTGCTCCAGTTAACAATTATGATGAATTTGAGATATAATTATGTAAAATTCAGTTATTTTTTAGCTTACATATTCTTTGAATCCTTAACATTAAATTATCCCACTCTTCAAGAAAGAAACAAGACATATTTCCATATTATACAATCTCAGGAATCATTTGGTCCATTTTCATTTATCTGAGAACGCTGAAATGTTAAAATCATGAAATGTTTCATTAAATGACAGAGATAAAACAAGAACTGAAGTATCCTTTGCCATCCAAGTAGCCTTTGCACAATCACATTGCATGGTTATTGTAAATAATTCTTATGACTACTTCTTGTCACATCATTCTTTTTTTCTTTTTTTTTTTAATGATTGTGGGTCTTGAACTCTGGGCCTGAGTGCTGGCCCTCAGCTCTTCAGCTCAAGGCTAGTGCTCTACCACATGAGCTACTGTACCACTTCTGGTTTTCTGGTGGTTTATTGGAGAAAAGAGTTTCACAGACTTCCCTGCCCGGGCTGGTTTTGAACTGCGATCCTCAGATCTCAGCCTCCTGAGTAGCTAGGATTACAGGCGTGAGCCACCAGCGCCCGGCTTGTCACACCATTCTTTAGATTTACTAATTTATACTGAGACTACATACTGTGAGACTGCTATATATCAAGCACTGTGACTTCATGCAGTATCTGTTGCTTGCAATAACCTGCAAGGCAAATATTTTCCACATTTGACACTGAAAAAAAAAGTCTTTAGCTCACTTATTGATTGGGCAGTTCTTTCTTTGAGGATTTGTTGTTGGGGGATTTAATTTTTTGAGTTCCAGGTATATTTTAGATATGAGACCCTTGTCCACTGTATGCCTAGTGAAGATTTTCTCCCAAACCGTGGGCTTTCTATTGATCTTGCTAGCTATGTCCTTTGCCATGCAGAAGCTCTGCAATTTCACTCAATCCCATTTGTCCAATGTTTCTTTGATTTGTTGTGTTTCTGGGTCTCTATTAAGAAAATTTTGGCCTGTGCCAAGGAGACCTAGGGTTTCTCCTATTCCATCCTGTAATGTTTTCAGAGTGTCTGCTTTGACTCCGAGGTCTTTGATCCATTTGGAGTTGATTCTGGTGCAGGGTGATATATAAGAATCTAGCTTTAGTTTTCTACAAGTGATTAACCAATTTTGCCAGCACCATTTACTAAAGAGGTTGTCTTTCTTCCATTCTATTTTTTTAGTTCCCTTAATAAGTGGGCTAAAGACTTAAAGAGAAACTTCTCTGATGTGGAAAGAAGGATGGCCAATTGACACATGAAGAAATGCTCAACCTCTCTATCCATAAAAGAAATGCAAATCAAAATAACACTGAGATACCACCTCACCTCGGTTAGAATGGCTATAATCAATAACTCTAACAACAACAGATGCTGGAGGGGATGTGGACAGAAGGAAACCCTACTGCATTGTTGGTGGGAGTGTAAACTTGTTCAACCACTTTGGAAAGTAGTATGGAGGTTCCACAAAAAACTCCACATAGAGCTCCCCCATGACCCAGCAATCCCACTTTTGGGCATTTACCCACATGATCACAAACAAGACCACACTAAAGCTACCAGCACGACTATGTTTATTGCAGCATTATTACCACAGCTAAGATATGGAACCAACCCAGATGCCCCTCAGTAGATGAATGGATCAAGAAAATGTGCTATATATACACAAGGGAATTCTATGCCTCCATCAGAAAGAATGGCATTGCCCCATTTGTTAGGAAATGGAAAGACTTGGAAAAATTATATTAAGTGAAGTAAGCCAGGCCCAAAGAAACATAGGGCCCATGGTTTCCCGTTTTTGCAATAACTAGTATATGTCTGAGACAAGCAGAAGAGGTCAGATAAGATGATGTTAGGTGAAATGAACCCCAAGCTAAGGACTCAAGTGGTTTTTCTTTCTTGCTATTGTTTCAAATATATTTATAAGGTATTTTTTTGTTGCTTTGTATGTCTCTCCCCCACGGTATAATCCATGTTTTCACTGTATTTGACGTTGGTATAATTTGGGGAAAGGAAGGGAAAAAACAAATTGTTTTAAATAGGGATACTTGTGGACCCATTGCAACAATGAAATCTATAAGATGCTATTTTGAAAAACGAACTTTACAACTTTGGGGAGGGGGGAGCAAGGATGGTAAGGTGAAACAAAGGAGGAGGCAACAATGCTTGATAAGAAATGTATTCATTATCTTGCCGATGTAATTGTAATTCCTCTGTACGGTATTTTCACAATTTAAAAAATTAAAAAAAAAAGAAATGTACTCATTACATATAATTGTAACTCCTCTGTATGGTATTTTCACAATAAAAAAATTATTACTTAAAAAAATCTGAGGCTCAGAGAAGTCCTTCAATGAACATATGAAGCTTACACAATTCTAAGCCAAGCAAGAATTCTCAGCCACTATCTATCCAATGCCAAACCATGAGATTAATTTCCATGCTCTGTCATTCTAGGCGACATTAGTTTCTTCATAGTAGTTCCCCCTACAAACAAGTTGAGTTGAAAAAAAAAAGATTTCCAAAGTTCTTTCAAAGTTAATTACCAGACAATCCACATTGATAATTATCCTTAGGATTAATTATTCTTATGCTGGTAATTGCATATATACAATCAATGAGACCAGCTTCTCATTTATAGACCTATGCTGTTTAAGTCACTGGGATTCTAACCTAAACCCACTGAACTTCTGAATCAAAAATTCTTAGGATCATTTATTCCTATTATGTTTGCTATGATTTTAAATTAAAATAATTATACATTACAAACTTCTGTCTTTCTGTATCATAAACAATCTGGCTATAACAAACTACATATTCTTGGATCAAGACTCCAGTAATTAAATAATTATAATAATGAACAATTACTTTGGATAGAACTTAAAAACATTACAAATTAAAGTTTAAATATTTTCCATTAGATCTACTTAGAATTTCAGGGTATATATTTTAAAAGAGAAGGAACTTAGAATCAATGAAATGTGTTTTACCATTGCTAACTTTTTATATTCTAAACATTTATATCTATTAAAAGCCTTCATTTGATAAGTAACTTATCTAGTAAAAATTTAAATCTGAATATGTAACTAGGGAATTAAAATATTGGGGGGATCAAATATTGGTTTGATTTTTTTAACTCACCAAATCTCTTGTGTTAGACATTATGAGAAACATAATACAAACACAGACAAAAAGTCCTCATAACTCTCTATTCTTACAGCATAATTTATACCAATTCTAACCCAATATCTTATTCTTTAGTTTATGTCATTATATATGTCTAAGGACATAGAAATGCAGATATTTATATAGAGTGTTTCATGAACATTTTACACTTTATAGTGGTGAATATTACAAACTGGGAGTCAGTTTTCAATCATGCTCATGATTATACAAAGTTGCAATGATTGGTAAACTGGTAATTTCCATTAAACAAGGAAGAACAAGATAGATGATCCATGAAAGAAAATATAGAGAAAACAAATATCACAGAATGAAACACTAGTCAAAAGACTTTAGCTAAGACATATCATTATTTCATTCTATTTTATCTTTCTCAGTTCTTAAGTCTTTGAAAATGTTCATGGCAGATATGGCAGATTCAACCATTGATGTTAATCTTCCATTAAAAATGTATCTAATCACTACTTCGTAAAAATAATATCACTTAAATATGAAACTGTCACCTTAAAATAACTCTTAAAAGCTGAGATGTTTTAATTTTTATTTGAAATGTCAATGTTTTATTTTAAAAGAACTGATAAAGACCTGAAGACAAACTGAAACCTTGGAGTCTGAAAAGATAGCAAAACATAGAGATTCACACACAGCCAACCTCACAATCTTGAAGGGAGGAGCAATTGGACTTAGTAACTAACTGATAGAAATACTTAAATGGTAATTTTTTGATGTCCAGAAGGGAGCACAAATGGTTGGAAGCTGTATGATTGTGAGTTACAAATGCCAGGGGCCCAGAGATATAAATAGAAATCACAAGAATAAAAAGGGATTGCTAGAAATAAAAAGCACAGTAGCCGAATGGAAAGGCGTCATTGATAGGCTCATCAGTAAGTGGAGATTGCTGAGAAAAGAATCAACAACCTCAAGACATATCAGTAGAAATGCCCATAAAAGAAAGGCTCCCTTCCCCAAAAGAAAGAATTTTAAAATGGAACAGAATGCTCCAAAATTCTGGGGCAATATACAAGGTATAATTCATGCCTAATGGAAATTAGCATAATAAGAGAGAGAAAGGAACAGATGATTGAAAAATACTAATGGATGGGAAATATCCAAAGATAGATATAATCTAAAAGATAATATCTGAATTATCTAATGATAGATGAATCTCAGGAAATATGAAGCAGGATAAATGTACCAAACTTAATGTTCACCTGCAGAAGCCAAAGGCAGATGTTTTTCAAGAGAAATGTAAAGTCAGCAAAAACAGATATTTAGTAAAATTATCCTCCATGGATGAAAGAAAACTAAAGATTTATCAAACAAAAATGAGGGAATTTGTTGACAGTAGCCTTGCTTTGGGATAAATGTTAAACAATAAGCAAAGTAATACGTCAGAAATGCAGATTTATGAGGAAGGAATAGGAATATAGAAAGATAAAGATAAAGAAAGATATTAACTGATTTAATAGACATAGTATTAAAAGTAGCATAAATAGTATAATTAATTCCATTTACAAGTTAGAAAACTTTGTTGAAACAAATCATTTGAAAAACAAAAATTACTAACTTGTATGCAAAGAGATTTGAATCATCTGAATAGAGCTGAAGCTAAAGAAGAAAAATTTGCCTGGTTTAAAATATCCAAACACATGCTAATATTCCACAATTTTGGTCAGAAAAGAGAATATTACCTAATTTATCCTCTGAAGCACCAACTATCATCCTTCCCAAACTAAGAAAAACTTTATAGGACTAAATAACCTTATATACTTATCTGTTATCAACAAATATGGAAAAACTTCAATAACATTTTACCACAACAATATAGATACAGTAGAAAATGCAAGCAAGTAGAATTTATTCCAGGCACACAAGTCTGGGTTTAGCCTTTGCATATTGGTTCACATAATTCAATACATTAAACAACTAAAAAAAAAACTTGTATCATCATATAAATTGGTACAGAAAAACTCATTCCTCAAAGTCAAAGTCATGATGCCTCATAGAAAATTAGAAATGGAGGAAATCTCTCAATTGGAAAAGAATACAAATATATATTCTACAATTAATATCACACTTAACTGGTAAGCTACAAGAAGTATTTATACAAGTACTATCAACCAGGCACAGGTCCCTATTGCCTCCCTCGTTTGATATAATTTTGAATTTTGGTAGCTGATGAATGAAGTTACAAAAAATGGAAAGATATACAATTTTTTTTAGAAAATAAAATAACACTGTCCACAGGTAATGATTGTCCAAGCAGAAAATCTTAAACATCAGTAACAAACAGTAAGACTCCTATAACCTGTTATGGCAAGTTTGCAAGACACAAAGTGTTTTTTTTGTTTGCTTCTTTATCTTGTTTTTGCTTTTGTTTATTTTGAGCTGGGAACTGAATCCAGGATTCATACAGCAAGCATTGTACCACTAAATGATACCTCTTAGCAATACACAAAAGTTGGCTGCCTTCCTATCAACCAGTAGCAATCCACTGGAATTTGAAATTGAAAGTTCAATAATATTTGTATTAAATACCCAAAAGCTCAAATAGTTAAGTACAAATCCCATAACTTATTATGGGTAGGATTTGTATGAAGATAACTACAATATGATGAGAAAAGATGCCACAGAAATTTTAAACAAAAGGAAAATTATTTTAGTTCATGAATGGGGCTTGATATTGTTCAGATTTTTTAAAAGTGGCAATTTTATTTGCAGAATCAACTCAATATCAATAAAAATTCCAGTATGTCATTTGATGGATATCAACAGATTCTGCTCTTATGGAAAAGCAAAAAGACCACGATTGGCCATAACAGTGAAGAAGTGCACCTGGAGCCTGGCATTATCTGACTTTAGGAATCATTATAAAGCTCCATCAATCAATCGATGTGACATGGAAAAAGAGACAATGAAACAGAGCAGAAGGTAAAACTCTAGTGAATCAAAAACAATAACCCACCAATTGCTAGTTGTTTGACAGGAGAAGGGATGAATAAGTGAATCTCGGGAAATCTTTAAGGTGGTGAAACTATTCTGCATGAATCTATAATAGTGTCTACATGATACGACATCATCATTTGCTAAATTCATTGAACTCTACAACATAAAAATAAGACTATGTATTGCATTAATAATAATGTGCTGACAGAAATTGATAGCAGTGGGTTGATAGTGGCGTGAGCTCTATACGTGTATACGGAGCTCTGCTCAATCTTTCTGTAAATATAAAACTGTTCTAGCAATTTTTTCTAAGTCAAGGACAAATAAAATGCAGGGTACCCCTAAGAAGCCCAGAGAATCAACAGGGGCTCGCCATATGGTAAGTTCAGGAGACAGGCCTGGTGCTGCTCGTAGACATCATTCTGGGCTCTAAAAATGCCAGGAAATATGCACAATGATGAACTTTTATAACATCTTTGATATTAGCTTTCCAAGTTCCACATAGAAAGAAATACAAAGTTTTGTCTTCATTCCCTTGTTTTATCACTAAGGCCGAAGAAATAGAAGGCCTCAAAAATGGCCTTCCACAGCATAAAGTGTGGCCCAATGAAAGTCAATGAAACTCAATTCCCCAGCAAGTACAATATAATGACAAGAGCAAGTACATAATAAATCTAGGCAAGAGGCCAAGTGCTATACATACAGTAGGTCACTGAATCCCCGAGCTAACTGTATGAACTCAGTGCAATTATAATACCTATATTGCAGAAAAAAAGAATCATAGCTCAGAGCATTTACGCTACCTAAGAGAACCTAGATTTCAAAGCCTGGTTGGCACCGTGCAACATTGCCTCTCAAGTTTGAGGAACACTATTGTAAAAATTAACCTAAGGAATAAGTGTCAAGAGTTTTAAGATTTGTCACAACAATGTGTCAAAGACAGGCTACTAAAATATAGGAAATTGTTCCAGTGTTTGACCATCGGGATAAGATTGTGAGCAAATATTTTTATAGGCATGGATGCTACTTAGTGCTATCTTTGCAGAGCAGTGTGCATGTTCATGTATGTGAGCACATGTGTTTCTGTACTATGAGACAGACTCAGGAAGGGAGGGAAAGTGGGGAGACAGAAGAAGTGGGTAGAAGGAAGGAGGAGGAACTGGAGAGAGAAGGAAAAGGAGAAGAAAGAGAAAGAGAAACAGAACAAGGAAAAGAGAAGGACTCGTGGAGGGAGGGAGAAGGAAAAAAACTAAGAGGAGGAAAAGAAGAAGGATTAGGGAGATTCTGTAAGGCATTTAAAAATTCTCCTCCTGTTAATTTTGGATTATAACTTGAAAAGGTCACCAAGGTACCACAACCGTAACTGCTGACTGCTACACAGAGGGAAATTTATAAAGCCATATATCTCGTCTCTGCCTCTCTTCCAATTTACTCAATGTGGAAAATGCCATTGGCCTTCCAAAACTTTAACTTATGTTTGGACCTCTTCCATCTTTGAGTCTTATTCTAGTGTTGCTGACCATTAAAATGAATATTTCAGTAGGGCTGGAACAATCTTATTCAGCGCAAGCCAAATTTTATATGGCTTTTGCACTTTAAGAGGTTAATCTATCCAGCCAACTCTCTTTGTTCAAAAGTATTAAATGGAAAGATTGTAATATTTAAAGAAAGGCAAAGTTCACTGGGTAAGACCTCGATAATATAATGGAGTATAAAACCTCTAGAATTTTTCACCATAATGTTTTACGAAACATATGTACACTCACTGGAACAGAATCCAAATTAAATGATTTTGAAGGTCAGTTCAAAGTTACACAAAGGCAGCAGTATCTCTGTGACAAATAGGTAATATTTCAAAAGTTCTTGGAAGATCTAGAAGCTTTGTTCCTCTACTTTATAGTTTATCATGAATCCAGCATGGATTATATATGGAGGAAAATCATTTATGGCAGTAACAATGCTATTTTTAGCTAAAGAATAAAGGTCAGTAAAGTAATCCAAATTTCCCTATCAACATATTTTTGTGTTATGAAACAAAAAAGAATTGTAGTGTAAGAACTAATTTTGAGCAAGCAAAAACCATATATATTAATTTCAAAACCAATAATGGGAAACCCTTGCTGTTCATTATTGCGAAAACTGCAAAAACCACAAAATTTCTAAATTTGAAAAGTAAGGGGACCATAAACTGACATGATTAAAGACAACTATTAGTAATATTCTGATACTTGAAAACACCCAGATTCCAGGGACACCAATAATTCTCCTAAGGGGAAGGAAGTAAAGGTCCTACTTTGTATGACACAGGTCAGATTTCTGCAGGCAAATGAGCTTCTATAGTTAACTGTTCTTGGTGGTCACTGGCTGGGGCAGGGGGTCCTAAAAGGTTGAGAGGTTCCAAACTGTGCTCACTGCTTAAGGGGCACCCCTGGGGCTACCTTAATCTATTTAAGGTCACTACAACTTTGCTTATTCTGGTTCTAGTTTTGGTCTCTTAAATCTTGCTAACACAGATTAGTAATTCAGAACTGATGTTAAATAAAAAGAAAGAGTATGTAGTATTATATGCAGATCAAAAGATAGAGTCCACTCACTTAATAACTTCTTTTAAGTCTAAAATTGAGTTCAGTGAAATTCAAGTAGAAAAAAGAGATTGAAATTCTGGCTCTATTGGCAAAGCATGATGCCAATAAAACAGCTGTCCAGGTAATTTTTTCCTCTGTGATCTATTACTCTACTTTAGACTCCATTTAATGTGATGTAGCTTCACACAAAATTAACTTTAAACAGTTTCCCCAATAGCCACTTATGTTCTATTGTGGCAAATTTTTATTGTTTACTTTTTTGTAATGACTTTAGAGTTAGTGACATTCAACAAATGCTGAAATAAATATTATGATATGATGATATTGCAGTGTTCTTCTGAGTACAAGTATATGTCTAAATATAATAGACAATAGAATTGGCAAAACACCAAATGGATTACATTTCTAAGCACTAGAAGAGTTCCGCCTATTTGTAATTAATGAAGGGTGTCTCTAAGTACTTTAGATAGTATGTAGAAAACATCTGCACTTAATTATATCATACTTTCCTTAAACTGACAATGGGAATTGAATTACTAATATTTTGAAACCCCTATAGAGATATTAAAGCATTAACGGCTGCATGAGAACTTTATAACTAAAATGCTTGAAAATGTTTAGTTTTACAGATCAACAGCCTGACACTTCATAAATATCAGTTTTTCAATATAAAAGTAAGAATTTTGAAATATGGTGTAAATTCAGAAAATATATGACAAAAAGGCCAGGGATTTTTGCTTATATATATATATATATATATATATATATATATATATATATACACATACACAGATACATCTATATCACATAAATGGGTGCAGAAAGTGTCTTGCATCTTTGTAGTTTTGGATGAGAGTGTGTGACATATATCTTCAGCATGATTCCTCCTTGGTTTTTGTTGTAAATTCAGAATTTCAATGAGACTAAATTAACAGCTTGTTATTCCTTCTTTGCAGAGGAAGAAACCCTAAGCTGTTTTCATGGAAACAGTAGGATATAAAGTAAAAGATTTTAGTACTTGCTCTAAGTTTTGAAAATGACCACATTTTCTTTCTAGATGCTTCGAGTCCCAAATGCCACTTCTTGTCAAAGGTAGTATTAAACTCTGTACTCAGTTTTCAAGCTCCCTGTGGTAAGAATATAGTCAAAGGCTGTGTGCCCAGCAGGACACAAGTCTTTCTCTGTGAATGTAACTGGATCACTCATCACTAACCTTCTGCTATAAGAGAACTCATATTTTCTTTCCTTTTAGGGATGCCTTGGGCTCTTACATACTAGTCCCTGCCTTGAGAACTGGGCAATACCCATATAATCTCTATCAGTAGCTCCTATACTTGCCACCGACACAACTAAATATCAAAGCTGTAGATCAAAGTCCTCACATTCTAACTCTCATGTCATTTAGAGATCAATTTTCACTAACAGTATTCCATGTTTTAGAAATACATAAAATCTTACTCTTTGCTTTCTTCCATCTTTTATTCCAAAGAACTTTATTCATAAGAAAAGCAACATGATTTGTGGGTAATTGAGTAAATTTTATGAAAAACATGAAACACTATCATTCTCACCTTTGTATAGAATTCTCCTGAACAAAATCTTATATTTATTGGCTTAAAACTGCAAGAATCTTTAGGTAAGAAAAATTTAAAGGTAAGGCTGCTTTACAATACCTAGACACCCATACTCACTGCTTGCTACAATATAAACTACCTAGTGAGTAATTAATTCTTAATCATGATTGGCATTATTTTTGAATCTTCATTATGCTATAGGTAAATTATATGAGAGAAAATAGCTTCAGCATGTGTTTTTACAATCTATATCCATTTTAATTACTTGAAATTACTTGGGAAAATGAATATAATCATTTGGAAGCATTATCACACTGTCGATTTTACACACAAATTACAGAGATCTAAAATTCTTCAAGAAGATGACTTAAGTAGAAGAGACTAAAGTGTCATTTATGAATATCTTTATAGATGAGTTGTGGATATAATATTTTTTACATTGGCAATTGTCTCTTATAAACTGTATTTGGTAAATATTAAAAAATGTACAACAGAATGAGCACAAGTGCTAATTAAGTGTGTATCTACCTAATGTTGAATAGATTAGTTTATAGTCTGAGAGCATTAAATATACACATATTAAGGTGTTCTCAATGGAGAAAAAGTTGAAAAAGAAATACAGGCCTTAGAGATAAGGACTGATTTTAAAATTGTAAGTAGAAGCTTTACTATTCTAATTTCCCTAAACAAATTTTAATACAAAATTAAAATTCAGGGATAAATTTAATTCTGAGTTCTGCAGGTTCCTAAAGCATTAGTCAAGTCAAAATGGAGTCTTCGCCTTACCTGGTTTTGACAAAAAAATAAAATAAAATTTAAGACTAAAAAATGTTTTGTTAAGCCAGGCACCAAGAGTTCACATGAGTAATTCTAGCTGCTGAGGAGGCTGAGATCTGAGTATCCTGGTTTGAAGACAGCCACATAGAAAATTCATGAGTCTTATCTCCAATTAACCACCAAGGAGCCAGAACTGGATTTGAGCTTTGAATGAAAAAGCTAAGGGACAGCGTCCAGACCCCGTGTTCAAGCCCCTGTACTGGCACAAAATAATTAATTAACTAATTGAAATAAAAATAAATATCAGACAAGCCAAAAAGGAAAATAAATAAGGGAGGAAATTAAAGTTGTTTGCTAATGGATAACAGAATTTCTGAGAAATCAATTTCTATTTTCCTTTATTCTATCTTTTATTGCTAATACCAAAATAATCACGATAAATAATAATAATAACTTAAATTTTAAAAAAACACGTTGGTTATATAATGGATTAATGTGGAAATTTAAGAGAGATCATTGTGTGTCTTTGTGTGTGTGTGTGTGTGTATGTGTGTGTGTGTGTGTGTGCGCGCACGCGTGTGTGCTTACAGGGAAGTTTTTTCATCCTTATAACAGTGCGAGTTATACTATTTGCAATTCAACCTTTTTGTTTTTTTTCCAACTGTTTTTCAGTGACAGATGAACAAAATGGAGCTACAGGCATATTTTGGAGAGCAAGTGGGGTTTTGTTTAAGTAGACTTACCAGTTTTTCGGAGTGGGAAATCATCCTTGGCATCTTGTGCTCCTGGCAAGGTGTATTTGTAGGATGGAGAGGTCCCACTAAGGGGTGGTGAGCTTTGATCCAAAGATGTGTGGTGGGCAGCCCTACAAAGAACAAAGAAGGTTCTCCATTGACATGGGTCTTTCTTGTGCATGTTGCTTGCAATAATCACTTACACATGCTGTCCACATGCCTCGGCTGTGTCTATGGGCCTCTTTCTTAGCATTTACAAAACATAGCTCATATAACCATACTCATTATACGAGGATGTTAGGAACTGATGCTAGATTCCTAAGAATGCCCATTGTGTCTGGTCATACAGTCACAAAGTTCACTTTGCTAAAGGTTTTTCAAAATCAGAGATTTTTGCATATGATTTTCTCAGTAGGCACACTTCTAAAAAGCTCCGCTTTTGATTATTTTTAGTCAACCATGTTGGACCACCAAGGTAAGAGTCAATATGACAAGTACATCACTTGCTAGATTGCATAACTTCACACATGAGGACAAACTTGCAACTGAAAGGCCAGCTTTGTGCCATTATTCTCAGGTCTGATTTCTATAGGGGTTCTGAAGATTTGGAACAGAGATCACATTCTTTAACAATATGAAACTAATATTGTTAAATATTTTTTTTCTTTCCTTGGTGACTACACTGAGAAAAGTAAATTGTGGTATTAGAGCATAGTTTTTACAACTGAAAATAAAATGACCAGTAGAGATGGACATCCACAATTATTATGTAGAATGAAGACAATGCAGAGTGCACAGTACCACCACAAATGTTCAAGAAATAATGTTTATTTGAGAACTGCATCCTCAAGAATAAGCAAGTATATTTCATGTACCTATAACTGGTAAATGATGGTATTAAATTGAAATTCCTTACATTACTGATTTATGGTTATATAGAGTTGAACCCAACTGAACTTCAATTCCATATGAGAAAGAGAAGATCACTAACATGAGGGAGCCATGTTTCATAAGATCAAAAGAAAAGCAAAAGGATTTTCAGCTGATAATTTATTTGCATATAAGTTTTCTCACTATAAAATAGTATTATATTTTCTTAAAGCCAGTTTTAATTTTAAAGGAATTATAAGTAAATTATATATAATAAGTATATCAAGGTAACAAAGCTGTATTCTTTTAAAATACTTTGTGATGATTCATCATGTGAAAACATTTGTTAACTGATTTCTCAAGTCAACAGACATGTATGACAGAAATTACAGAAATCACTCAACTCAAATTTGTCTTAAATGTCTCAAATTTACTGGCATTTATCTGTTTATATATATATATATATGTATGTATAGATAGACAGATAGATAGATACAGAGAAGGGAAGATACCTTAAAAATAGACTGATACGAAACAATAAATCTGTCTTACAGACTCTCACAATTCCCCCCAACAAAACAGGGTAATTAATTTTTACTAACTATCCTTAAAAATGGAAGTGAACAAAAAATATATTTATATAAAAATCATATGATCATTCACTGAACACATTTATGAGAGAAATGATGCAATCATCTGTTAGCCTATTATCTAAATGTAATTTATTTATCAAGTATCTGCTCTGGTTTTAAAAATATCCCATCCTTTATATTTTATAGAGCAGAAAATTATATAATATTTCTAATGTACTTGGGAAAATTAGAACCTATAAAAAATATAATACCACAGCCAGGCACTGGTGGCTCATACCTGTAATCCTAGCTACTCAGAAGACTGATCTGAGGATCATGGTTCAAAGCCAGCCCAGGCAGGAAACCCCATGAGACTCTTATCTCCATGAGAGTCTTACCTCCAATTTACTACCAGAAATCAAGAAGTGGTGCTGTGGCTCAAGTGGTAGAGTGCTAGCCTTGCGCTGAAGAGCTGAGGGACAGTGCCCAGGCCCACAGTTCAAGCCCCATGACTAACCAAAAAAAAAAAAAAAAAATACCACAGTATACTAAATTGTCAGTCTGTGTGTCAGAAGCCAAATGATCTTTTACTAGATAGGATGAAATAAGATACAGAGCACAGGGGTAAGCTAGTTACTAAAGACTTAGATTTGTTTAGCTACATCCCTCCTCTTCCTTTCCCTTCCTTATCTTCCTTTTATCCTTTAAAAAAATTGAGTCAAAAATCATCTGATCATCTCAAAATAGCTCTGACTTCCATTTTACATCAAACCAAGTAAAATAAAATAAAGTCACGATCTGCCAAAGCTCCAGAGATTATGGATAAATATCAGATGTACCATCTGAAAATAGAAAAAATGCAAAATACAAATTAACTTCTCTGCCCCATCTCATATGCCATATTTTCATTCCGCGAAGAACATATATAGTACTCCCTTGTCCTCCGAGTGATAAATGCTAACACATATTAAACAATGTTGTTCGTTACTTTGACATATTTTTCTCCCATAGGACAGTCCCAGTCCCTTTGGAAAGCAGGTTCCATCATTATCTCCTTCTTAATGGAGAAGGAAGCTGATAGAGAATTCCAGGAACTTGCCACAGCTATACAACTGAGAAATGGTAGGCCCAGAATTTATACCCAGGTCAGCTAAATAGAGAATCTGCACTCTACCCCAGGGAAGGAAAACAGCCAAACAGTGAACATACGTGTACCAGAGCTTGGGATGGCGGCTCACGGAATGATTTTTTCCATTAGTTGGAGTGTCTTTTGTTGCTGATTTACTCAACAGGAATTCTTGAAGCTTCTGCTTTACTTCTGTGCTTGCCACAGCTCCTGAAACACACACAGAAACAGATGTGGGTGTGAGCCCTGTCCTCTTATGCCCTCGCATAATCTAACAGAGACTAAGAAGTAACTTCACTGGGCACAGCATATGAAATCATCCTAGCAAATGAAAGAAAGAGAGAAAGAAAGAAAGAAAGAAAGAAAGAAAGAAAGAAAGAAAGAAAGAAAGAAAGAAAGAAAGAAAGAAAGAAAGAAATCAGAATCTGAAGAGGTCTTTTAAAATAGCACAGTGCTCTGCAACTTTTAGTTAAATTGCCAATTTCAAAAGACTTGCAATGAGTTCTCTAATTGCTTTTGCAGAAAGAGGATCTCTAGAATTAATAACAATTTTTAAGTTTAAAAATCACTGCCGAGGAATAATACACTATTAAAAAACAACCAGGTGTATTGGGGTGCCACAGCAGATCCTTGTACAATGATCTGTCCAAGTTTCTAGTTTGAGAAACTTAACATTTAAAAAAAATCCTTTGAGCATTAAACAAATAAATATTGCTGGAAATTTCAGTTCGAGTCATTGAGTTTTAAACCTTGCTGCGACCTGAGCTTGAACTGACCTAATGATGATGAATTATTTGGATCTGTCTCCCTCTTGTGGATAGTTCTTTTGCAAGTGTTCTGCCTTAAATCTTCCCAAGTCTGAGTACAGAGAAATTAAACGCAGGCCAGGTGTGACTTACAGAGCAATTACTTGGACTGGCAGAAGCTAGGCATAGTATGGAGATGTGGGCATAACTTCATTATTAAACAAGATATCTTACGTGGGATTACTTTAGCATGACATTATTTTTAAGGTCCAAAAATAAAAATTCACAGCTGTGCCAACATGTGTTTACTTCTTGTGATGTGCTGCAGACCGAATAAAGAGCCAGTAGGAGAATGTTAGAGCTGTACATTTGAGTCCAAAATTTATTACTTGAACTAAACACAGACAGTTTTGACAAGTTTCATTCCATGCTAAGTCTTCTTTCTATGACGATCAACTAGAGATGAGGGGAGAGAGTCCATCTTTTACCCTGGTTCCTCTTACTTTCTCGTCCTCTATCTTTGCCTCTGAGAGGAGGAAGCTGCTGTTCTCTGCGATGCCTCTCTACTTCCTGTTCTTGCCTCTGCTGCTCCAGTTTCTGCTCCTTTTCTAGGAGTTCTTGCTGCTGTTTTATGGCTAGAAGTTCCTGTTGCAACTTGCGAGAAGAGAAAGACATGAGAGTGTGCAATTTCTTTACGCTTCATAGTCATTTCTGACTACCCCAAATTTTAAAGTCTTATTAGCTTTTGGAATTTTTACTCAGCATATATTTTTATCAACTCATTTTTAAAGAACTATTTAAAACTGAAAACAAGCCACTAATGACATGATGGTCTTAAATCATCCACGAGCAAGTTTTTAGGTAACTCCATTACCTTTGCCACTCCGTAAAAAATAATTACCAAAGTCCCACTGGTGTCTGTCGGTTAAATATTTATTCTCCTACTAACCTTCTTTCGTGTATATGAAATCTATGTGCAGGCAAAAGCCACCACAGGTCTATTTACAAAGTCCTCTGCATTATAAATAAACAATTGAAATCTTTAGTTCTTAGTCTGAGAAATGGTGTAAAAATAATCACAGTGAATAGGATGGTGAGATATGGGTGACATTTGGGGGAAGTCTACTTGAAATAGAATGAAGATGAACAATTTCAGAACCTTACAGAGAAAGTTCTCAACAGACTAAGTAAGGCACTCTGCATATCTATAATAGGTTCTTTTTCAAAATAGCAGAAGTCTTTAATCTTTCATTTAGCACATAAAAATTTAGATTCAAGACACTGATCTAAATGAAATCATTTCAATAAAACTATACTTTAATATGCTGCTGTTTGTCTTTCTGAATCCCCTGAATTCATCATCAAATAATGAAAAACATCATTCTTTTTTTCAGACTGAGAAATATCCATCTATGAAGACTACTAAGTGTGCCCACAAAGGGATTACGAATGATTTAAGATTTCTATTGAGTGTAGATGTGAGATCTGGATGTTACTTAACCGCCACTCAGAACCTTGGCATATCATATATAAGATTAAAAACAAAAAACAAAAAACAAAAAAAAACCTCTTTCACATATCACATTCATAAGGATAGAAAATTAATTTTTAGGTTTGAACATGTAAATCTGTAACATTTCATGCTATCAAGAGTATATTTTTTATTATAGTGGTCCCTAAAACTCTGACATATCCCAGAAAGTAAAAGAACACAAATCAAAAGCTATACATTGATTTCAGGCCCCCTCTGGAACAGCAAAAGCTTTGTTGGTCCATCATCATAGCTTCACCAATACCGAAGAATATCTTCAGGAGAATTTCTGATTATTCTTTATGTTAAAAGGTGGCTCTTAATAGAAAATATTGAAGTTTTGACTTCGCTACACCAAACACACAAATGATACTCTTTTAGATATTCTATCGTTGCCTGAGAATGTACTTATTACCTTATTTATGTAACTGTAACCCCTCTGTACATCACCTTGACCATAAAAAAACTAAAGTTGAAAACAACTGGACACACACACAAGAGAATTATAACCCTGAGGCTGAAGATAGTAGAAGCTAATAATCTCAGCTACTTAAGAGATATAGACAGGAAGATGACAAGTTAGACACCAGTTTATGCAAAGCTAGGGAGACACTATCTCAATAAACAAACAAAATGCTGAGAGCTTGCATCAAGCTATTGAGTGCTTGTCTAGCATTTGAGTGCTTGTCTAGGGGTTCAATCCCTAGAACCAAGAAAAATGAAATCAATAACTCTAACTGTACCCTGTTTTAAGGATAATTCTATGCAGATATTGGTCAAATTGACCCAGTGCTTTATCCAAATCTTATTATAATTGAACTTTATAATGATATAAAAAGCATAGTTTTTAATTGCCATAACTATTAACTGCAAAGATTGGCAGCAAGAAGTTTAAATAAAACAGAAATAAAACTTTACCCTCTGTTTCCAGATGTTCTGGCCCTTGAACTTGACAGAATGATTTAGGGACATGAGGGCAAACAAGGCAAGACTCCAAATCTTGGAGCAGTGCACACCAGCTGTGTAGCTTAGTATGGAATGGAAACCTACATGATTTCTCTCTACCTTAGTGTACGAGGTGGAAAATGGGATAATAGTATCCAATGCACCAGATGGTGATTATTACAGATGCCCAAGACTCAAAAATCACTCATCCTACCTTCCTCATACACATAAAATCGAACACATAAAATCTATCTGAATGTTAAAAGCATCAGCTTTTAGCCTCACCCATAAGAATGTGTCAAAACAAAATAAAATAAAAAGCTAAAAAAAAACTTCCAAATTTTAAAAAGGAAGTCTTAAATATGTCTTCAGTTTCTGAGAAAAGAACTTATTACTTTGGAAAATCACTTTAGAAGCTAAATTTTCCTCTTAGCTATCTCATAATCCTTATTCTCTTAAGAGCTTCTTTTCCAACATTTTCCAGATGTCAATAAATCGACTCACTGTGTTTGTGGCAACCAAAAAAACTGAGAAATCTACCTCTGTTATTGGCTTTTGAGTATAATCAACTAATAAATATCTTAATCTTACAGTCACAGAAGACACTAAGTATAAATGATAAAACACTTAAAAATGATTAACTAATAGTACTAATAGCTCATCAGCCTTGCCCACTAGTCAGGAAAACGTGACTCACTTGGGGGCAGTTCTTAAACTACAGTGAAGAAGACAAATTCTCTGGAGCATCAATGCCAACCTAACATGCCTGGGAAGACATCTAGACATCAATGCTCCGATTATTGTTTTAAAGGTCAATTTGAAATCATGTTCAGCATTCATTCCAATATAAATGCACTAAAGAAAGATTTCTCACGTTTCAAAATGTAGTCATGAGCTACTGATTTCACAAGATCCTCAGTCTTGTTTTCACTTTATTTTAGTTTTTTGGTAGTACTAGGGTTTGAACCCAGGCCTTTACAGATGCTTGGCAGACACTCATTCTATCATACCTGCCTTTTTCTATTGTGATAGGGTCCCATAAACATTTTTGCACAGGCTGGACTGGAAGATAATCCTGCCACATCCCTCACAGCTAAAATGACAGACCTGGGCCAAAACTATCAGTTGTTAACTGAGATGAGGTATGGTGAACTTTTTGCCCACGCTGGCCTTGAACCTTGCCCAACTATTCTCTTACTTCCCAAGTAGCAAGGTTTGTAGGATTGAGTATGCACACAGATTTATTTTTAATTTTTCTTCGTGTGTGTGGTGGGGGCGCAGGGGGTAGGGGGGATGACGGGTGGTAGGGATTTGAAATCAGGGCCTTGTGCTTGCCAGGCAGGCACTTTACCACTTGAGCCAAACTCCAGCTCTTTTGCTTTAATTATTTTTCAGATAAGGTGTGGCTTTTCTTGCCTGGCCTACCCTGGACTGTGAGTATCCTCTGTTATGTATCCTGCTGAGTCAGAACAACAGATGCTCACTACTATGCCCTGCCTTTTCACTGAGATGAGGGTCTCACTAACTTTTATTTTCTTTTGTCCTGGCTGGTTTCAAACTATGATTGTCCCAATATCTGCCTCCCAAGTAGCTAAGATTATTATCATAAGCCACCTCTCAGGACTGTTTTTGAGGTATCAATACTATGTATAAGTTATTTTAGTTAAGTTTATTAAGTGATAAAGATGCTTTGTTAGGCAAAATAAAATAATACAGACCTTCCAGCTTAAGAAAATATCTTATAAAATAAGGAACAAAAGGAATATATTTTTACCTTATCAGACATTGTAACATTAATATAATAAAACTATATAATATTAACAAAGATCTGTTTTCCATATTAGTAACACATTCGGGTGCTTGTACTTGATATGCAAGTGATATATTAAGTGCCTAGAAGAATAGAGTTTAATAAAACAAAATGTAATATAATCATAATTTATTATATTAATATATATTTACATGCTCTGAAACAGTTGGATATATAAATAATTTTTATTATAAATATTTCATGCTTTTATTTGCAGTGCTTGGATTTGAACTCAGGGTCTCATATTTGCTATACCAGCTTGAGTCCCTACCTCTAACTATGCTTATGCTTTTATAATGCTGTTATAACACACTGAATTTAGTATCTCTTTAAAATCAAACTAAACCACCCTCATTTTTAATGTCTTTGTTAATTCATTGACAATAAATGTAGACAAAGCCAAAATAGTAATGTCTTTATGAAGACACAAAAAAGAAATAAATCTATAAGCATATCTAAAATAATCAAAAATAATAAAGCTGCATCATAAAAAATTCAGATATATATACATTTCTCCAGGAATAATTTAAACAACTTGATTCTCAAATGTCAACTACTTTAAAAATTCTTTCAACAAATTGTTATCTACAGTCTATAAAAATTGAAATATTTTCACGGTTCTCCATATAAATCCCACTGAACTTTTATTATGCTGTGATTTTTGAAACTGTATTCTATGAAATCCTTCTTATACGAAAGATGAGCGCATACTCAGAACATTTATTTGCTGACCAAAGATTGAATATAAAACCAGTGAGCTCTCTGTTTACATAAAGAATCAAATATATCCTTTCTGATAAATAGTACATGCGGATTCTTTAGAAACATGAAGTGGAATTTTATAGACTCGTGGCTCCTGTTGGTGGTGAGTATATGGGAAGAAAGAACATATGGTAGACACTCAAACAAGATTAAGAAGCTCCTGTTCCCTAGGGCCACTCAACGCAAGCTAAAGGACAGGAAGGCAGGAGAAGCCTCTGAAAAAGCCCAGCAGGTTATTAGATTCTCTTCCAAGGGTTCCACCAGGACAAACACCATTTCCTTCAAGTTACTGCTCCATGTGATAATCACAGTGCAGCTTCCCCTTCAGTGCGCCTGTGGGGGCTTCTTACGCTCATGTCATGGTGCAGACACTCTTACTTGTTATGCTCATGTCACGGTGCAGACACCCTCACTGAAAAGGTCAGAAGCAGACACATTTGCTACCTTTATGTGCTCCTGAAGCTGAGCCTGATGCTGTCGTGTCAAGTTCTCATGCTGTTTCTGGAACTCTGCGATCAGAAGCTGCTTCTGGATTTGCTGCTGTTGCTGAATAAGAAGTAATTCCTGCTGCAGTTGTTTCTCCCGGACAACAGGGTCCACCACTGGCATCATCATCCTGAGGTCCGTCCTTAGGTCTAAAGGTGAGATGGGCTCCAGGCCCACAGGGACCTCTGACTTCACATCCACTGGGCAGCAGGAAAGAAGCAAGAGAAAGGAGAATAAAGATGTGAAACTCAGTATACTGACTAAGGGGGTAAATACATATGTATACTATACACTGTACAGTAAAATTCAAGTCGGTGAGTGTGACATTTTTATAATGATAAAAAGTTTTCTGTGAGAGACCACCTGCAAAGTTTTATTCAACAATTCGTATTCTACCAAGAATTATGTACATTGCTTTTTCAAAGAGATAGATTCAATTATTTACTAGTATGAAAGCCAAATACAAAACATATTCTTAGAAGGGGAGCTATGGCTCAAGTAGCAACATGCTAGCCATGATCATGCTCAGAGGAAGGGTCCAGGCCCTAAGCTCAAGCTGTAGGACTAGAAAAAAATAAATGAAAGAACACTTCTGCTTTGAGGTGGGTGCCAGTGGCTCATGCCTATAATCCTAGCAAATCAGGAGGCTGAGATTTGAGGATCGCAGTTCAAAGCTAGCCTGAGAAGGAAGGTCCATGAGACTGTTACCTCCAATTAATCACCCAAAAAAGCTGAACGTAGGGTTGTATGTCAAGTGGTAGAATGCTAGTATTGAACACAAAGGCTCAGGAACAGTACCCACACCCTGAGTTCAAGCCCCAGTAGAAACGCATGTGTGCGCACGCACACGCGCGCGCGCGTGCGCGCGCACACACACACACACACACACACACACACACACACACCCTACTCTACTGAAGAACTTACCCAAATTAAATCAACTTAGTACCAAGAAGTGTAATGATAAGGAAAAGATGTTATATAAGAGAGAACTTCTGCAACCATTCAATGTGTGCACTTATGAACATTCGTTTTGTAATCAGCATCAGATCATTCTACCTTAAAAACTTAAGCTTGAATTGAAATGTATTCTTAGTACTATGAGACTTAGCAGAGGAAGACTACAATGTGGGAAATGGAATCAACAATAGCAAAGGAACCAGATCTAAATACTGAGTGAAAGTATCTGAGTTTGTAAGGGCTGGTGTTTAAAGAGTGATTATGTGTATCTCAGTAACTTCATTCATAAAAGAAACTAGACAGAAAAATGTATGGGGAACTTAAAATGTATTTAATCAGAACATAAGAAGAAGATCTTAGGATAATTACAGAAGATAATATTTAAATTACTCAAAATTAAATTAGGCAATGTGTTTAAAATGCTGAACACAAATGCTCCTAAAAGAATGGTTTATTCAAGAAAGTTTACAAACTGGCTAGATATTTAGATGTTCCAGACTTTTATGGCTGGCATGCATTCTGATTGGTCAGTGCCTATACCAAACTTGTAGTGAACTATTTTCAGTATGATTATCACTTCAAGGAATCAAGAAAGTTTTGCAATTAAGCAAAATAATTGATATTAATAAAATAAGAGATTTTTGGAAGAAAAAGTGGATGGGTAAGATATCAATCCAAAGGAGAAAGTCCATACTCAGATCTAACCATTTATGAGTGAACAAAACATGTAATATAATCAGAAATAACCAAATTTTAATTGAAAAATTATACAAAAGATTTACATGTTCTGGGAAGAAAACAAATAGTCTGTTACTCAGCTGTAATACGTAGGCTGCTAGCTTTCAACCTCTGCTTTTACATCTACATGTCTGTTCTCCTACCTGTGCAAACCCAGGAAGTTCGTAACTGTACTGGGCCTCAGTAAATTGGGGATCATTATAATAACGGCAATAAAGGATCACCTATTCAAAGTGCTCACTGCATATATGGAAACTTTGCTGTGGATTTTTTTATTATGTAAAATGGAAATCTCATAGATATTACAGTAAACCATCAATACTGAGTAGTAAACAATGCAAAAAATATTAAAGAGCAAACATGAAAATAAAATGGTATGTGATTTCTATAAAATATTAGAAAATAAAACTGTAAAACATTATTAAAAGCATATACCTCAGCAGCTGAATTTATCTTCACTAGTAAATAACTGCAAATTATAAATATAAACTGACATGCATTTATTAAGTATTATGTATAGGAATTAGACATGTGACTATGTACACAATGCCCCACTGTACAGCATAAGAATGTAATATGTAAAATTTTGTATTGCAAGAAGCACTGACCATTGATATAAAGTAACAGAATTAATATTGTAATATGTATCAAGAAGTGCCAGATGTTCCTACTATTATTTGATACAAGTTTGCCATATCTAGAACTAAATCTTATACAAGTAATTCTAATGGATATTTTTTAAAAGTTTAATATTACACTGTTTTCTGGAGCATTATTTTTTATAATTGAAATTACTACAAGAAAATGTCTAAACAAAATATGTTACATCCATTTGGT
This sequence comes from Dipodomys ordii, assembly GCF_000151885.1. Lineage (NCBI taxonomy): Eukaryota > Metazoa > Chordata > Mammalia > Rodentia > Heteromyidae > Dipodomys > Dipodomys ordii. Next base: position 3,522,709 of record NW_012267288.1, read on the forward strand.
AGAAATATATGTAACCACTAAAAATAAGGTTTTTGAAAATATTAAAATTACTATTATAATAAAAGTGAAAAAGACACAGAAAGTGGCATTTATATTATGACAACCATTTAAACAATGTTAATATAATTAACATTGTAAAATTCGTTGACCTTTCAAGTCCCAGGCCTCCCTTATTCTAGACCATAGGTTGGTCATTTAAAAAGTGAAAGAGAGGGCTGGAAAGGTGGCTCAGAGGTAGAGTGTTTGCTTTGCATGCATGAGGTCCTAGGTTCGATTCCTCAGCACCACATAAGCAGAAAAAAGCCAGAAGTGGCACTGTGGCTCAAGTTGTAGAGTGCTAGCCTTGAGCTAAAAGAACTAAGGGGCAGTGCCCAGGCCCAGAGTTCAGACCCCACGACTGACAAAATAATAATAATAATAATAATAATAATAAAATAAAAATAAAAAGTGGAAGATGGGCCAGGCAACATTGGTGGCTCATACCTGTAATCTAGTTACTCAGGCAGCCCCGATCTGAGGACCACTGTTTGAAATCAGTCAGGCAGAAAAGTCCTTGAGACTCTTATCTATAACTAACCATCAAAAAGCCCAAAGTACAGCTGTATCTCAAGTGGTAGATCATTAGCCCTGACCACAAAAGCTCAAGGACAGCATTCAGGCCCTGAGTTCACACACACACACACACACACTCAAAGACAAAATGTCAATCTTGGAATTCTGAGCATATATACACAGGATTTCAGTCACAATAGCTGGCCAATTCTCCTCACAATGTCTGATGGCTCAGATAACAGAGGATCATTATAATTTGGAGGTAAATATGAATGATCCTTTCTTTTGTATTTAACTGCATTTTTCAAAATTGTAACTTGACATTCTAACCACATCCGTATTAGTATCTTAGATACAAAGATTCAGGATTAGGGAACCATGATACAACAAGTTTAAAAGGCCTGACAGAAGCTCTGTCTACAAATGAAAAAGTTTCACATACTGAAGCACTAAATGCCCTCACATGACATTTGAACTATATGGTGTACCTTACACTGATGGCTAACTTTATTATCGTCTTTTCTTTTCTAAATTATATTTTATTATCATTAAGTGGTTGTTCAAAAGTAACCATTCCATGGATAAGTGCAACTCTCAACATCCTACCAATCCAACTTCTCCCCTTCATTTTTTTTTTTTTGTTCCAGGTTTTAACTCAGACTCTCATGCTCCTGCTGCTCAGCTTTTTCTCTTAGAGCTGGTGCTCTACCCACTTGGGCCATGCCTATAGTCTGGCATTTTGCTAGTTAACTGGACATAAGTGTCTCACCATCTTTACTGCCTGGGCTGTTTTTGAACTGCGATCCTCCAGGTCTCAACCTCCTGAAGAGCTGGGATTATAGACACTGGCACCCACGATACACAGATTTTTTAATATATTAGTCAGAAGTTATCTGAAACACTATTAGTCAGAAGTTATCTGAAACAAAATTGATTATTAATACACTATAGTGTGATAAACCATGCCTTCTAAGACATATTTGAGAAAGAAAATAAATTAGTTGTGACTAGTTCGAAAGCTACTAAAGATGACAGCTTATAAGATCTCCTGGCTGTAATGGTAACATAGAACTTTCAGTAAAGCCTCTCAAGTAATATGAGATTTTGAGCATTAACTTAAAGGGTTGGCACAGTACCAAACCAAATGGCTGTTAATGATATATTTCATCATTCTATAAAGTCAAACTGTAGCCTTCACTTTTAAACATGGGAATCCCAATAACAAAGCTCAGAAATTAACACAATAAAGACAAAATGTAAAAATTCAAGAGACCCTGAGATCTTGGCTTATTAGAATTCCTATTGTTGATTATCTACAAACATCAAATGCTTATTTTTTTCAAAAAGAAAAAAAGATAAGGAAAGCTATCTCCAAAGTCTCTGAAATGGTTATTGTAAATCTCAAAGGGTAATTTGACTTCTTAACCTGCTATCCCAACAGAAATGATTGTGCCTAACTGCTTGTCTTTGTTCGGAGACTAATCACTAAATTGTGAAAAATCGCCCTCAACTTACAAAAACTGCTCTTGATTATAAATAATTGCCCAAGACTGAGAGAACACGGCAGGCAAGATCCCAGTCTTTCATCCAATTTATTCAGCAGCAATCCACATTCCATTTGTCTAGACTAAATATAGCAGCAGCATTTATACAAGAAATCAATAGTGCTCGCAGAAAGGAGAGCACAAAGGCATGAATATTTCATCAAACTCTAAGAGAAATGGCAATCAAGAAACTCGTGGTTCTGGGTAGGTCATCTTTGGCCTCCTGCATTCGTTTCTGTCATTTGGACAATAGCTCATCTCTGCCTAATCATAACTGTATCACAGCCATTCTTTCTATTTTCAGTACTAACTGCATTGGGGGTGACAAAGGCTTATCATATTCCCAGGCAGTTGGGTTTGTCTTACATCTTGGGTGATAGGGTAGTGATGCTCCCTTGAAGCAATAACCCAATACTAGGGTGAGATTTCAGCAAGTTACAATCATAGTAACTTTCAGATCACAGAATGGGAAAGGCAAGGGCATTGTCAAGAGCTGCAGGACATACTGCATTACAGGGACAAATTAGCCAGCAGTTTTAACAGTGGATAAGTGGTATTATCTCTGTTCATAACATTATTTGTTGAGCAACATGTGAAATCCCTCACAAATTACTCTGAACAGCTGGCCAGTGACATAACTTAGAAGGAAGTTGATGACAATTATTAGGATTAGCCTTAGTTACGGAGGATTCATGTTTTGTTTTGTTTTTAAATAGATTTCAACACCTCATGGCACACTTGAGAAATAGTGGTGACATAACTCAATTACTTGCATTTAATCTTTTCTGAAATGCATGCAAAATGTATGTCATATTATTTTACATTTTTCTAATTAATACATAACTAGTGCCCATCTAAAACTCTTACTTTTGTCCATTAACTAATCTTAATGATCATTTTGTAAAATGCTGTGGTTTCTTCAATGTCTTTCTTATTGGCCCAGCAATTCTTTAATGTTTAACAATGGATGCGATTTTTAAGGAAAATAAATAAATATTAACTTGTAAATTAAAAACCTATTTCAAAACTTGAAACAAAATTGCAGCTCATACAGGTTTTAGCAATTATATTTGTTTACACAACCTTGTTTAATTTAATTAAATTTCTATGAGAATGTTTTGTTTAGATTTTTCAGTATCACGGCAGTGAAGAATTAATTCAAAGCACTGAGGATAAATCTAGCAGCGTAATTCCTCTCTCTTGTTGTTTCTGTTCCTGGAACAGGTATGCAGAGAGGTTTAAGCATTCACAACCAGGAGTGTCATTGCTTTATCCACTGGCTCATGAACAAGAAACCATCAAGTGAACAACTTATAAACTCAGCAATGGAAACAACAACAACAACAACAACAAAACAAGCAGTTTAAGAACACAATTATGTCCATATAAAATCATCACGACAGTTTAAGAGAGAGTAGAGTTCATGTTGTTCTCAAAGTACTGAAGTTCAAAAATAACAGTATTCACATACCTACACCTCCTGCACCCGCGCACGCACGCACACACGCACGCACACACACACACACACACACACACACACACACACACATTGGCAAAGACATGTTCTTACTACCAATTTTTGTGGGTCATTTATTTGGTTAACTTTTCTACTTAACATGACTCTGAACATTGGAACCATGTTTAACGATCTCAGTTAGTAATTGTAATTACAGAGGTTACCACTCAAGATAGCCAGAACCAATTAGATACAGAATTACCTGTTTATGAATAAGAGGATATAAGAACTAAGACTTCTGGAAACAAATTTTTCTCTGATCATCATTTCTGCTTTTTCCAATTTTCCTTTGGTGTACAGAAACCTGTGAGAGTTGGAAACTGCTGATTTTACTCACTGAGAGAGGCTGACAGTGTTATTTTCTGCTTTAATGTTGTCTGATGAACTAGGTCGTTACTATCACTAGTTTAGGGATTTGGAAAATATGGTGTAGTAGCTGCCCCAAGGCACGTGCAATCAAGGCTTCCTCAAGGTATAGACCAAAATAATAATTTAAATACATTATAAAATCTGCAGGAAACCCCTAATATAAAAGATCAATAATAGTAGACTTTTGCTCTTATGAACCTTTTTGTATCTTTGCTGCTTTGTTGCCAAGTGTCTCTGCCAAGACACTAGTTCTATTTTTTTAATACATCAACAAGTATCCTTATGATACCATGTCCAATACCAAGATATAAGCTGATGCCAGCTTATATGCCACAGAATTTGTCCCCTCCCTACACTGCATTTAACTTGCTAGAATGATACCTGAGACCAATGAGGACTGGGTTTGAATTCACTGTACATGAAACCTTTTGTAGGCATATACTCAATTCTACTGGCCATCTGTTCAGCTGGCATAAAAATATGAGTGCAGTTTTCACTGTGAGTTGCTTAGTTTGCTTGTTCGTTTGTTTTTGTTTCTCTGTGGATTGAACCAAGTGTCTTTGTGCCTTTGCTCCTACCACTTCAGACACATCCCCTGGTCCTCGTTGGTCCTCAATGCTTTTTATTTCCTCTAGACAGCCTGGTCAGGCCAGCACACTAATCCAACCTCGCTGGCTGGAACAGGGAGCTGTGAGTTCGATGGTGCAAAAAAGTCTGATCACTTCCTCATACCCTGTGGATGCCACCATCTTTCTCTTCAGGTTCCACAGTCACAACGTATTTCCATTTCCCAAAGCTACTCTCTCCCCGGCAAGGTAATCTAGGAAATGGAGCTTTGGGGCTCTAGTTCCCCAAAGTCTGCAACAGGATAGAGGTGGCCGGTATGTGCAAAGTTGTCCTTTTCTGTTTTTCTTTTCTTAAACAAGCCTGTCTTTCAACTACTTTTCTCCAAACTTGCAAGTGCAAGTTGCCCAAAAATCGATCAGCTGACTATCACAGCCCCTCCTTCACACCACTTGAGGCTCACCTCCTGGTACCTCTCAAATGGCTGCATCCCAGTCTTCACCTTTTACTTACACCATGCTCCTTGTCCAACGTCTTCCTTTCTTATCAGTTTAATTCAACAAACACTTTGGAATGAATGCTGAATATAATGAGAATAGAAATGAGAACTATGATGCTGGCCTTCCTTATCAGAACTCATAATAAAGAGAGTGTACCACAGGGCTGGAAAGAATGCAACAGGGTTCTATGGACAAGAGCAAGTCATAGGATAAACAGATAACTGAAAATAATATAGTATATTATGTGTTAGGCAGATGTCTTTTTTAAAAAGAAGAGCCATTGAGTATACCAGACAGAGCAGCAATCCAAAAGTATAACTCCTCTAAAAAACGAATGTACTATTGTTTATCAAAATGAATACCAGGAAGTTGGAAATATGTTGGAGCGTGTCTGACAGTTGGGGGTGGGGGAGTTATGAATGGAGGGAGGAAGGGTAAACCAATGTAGTCATTGTTATATTCAATGTGTATTATATAAAAATTTAAACATGTAGCTATGCAGGAGGCTGAGATCTGAGAATTGTGGTTCAAAGTTAGTCTGGGCAGGAAAAGTCTGTGAGACCCTGACCTCCAATTAACCACGAAATATCTGAAGTGGAACTGTGGCTCAAGTGGCCTTGAATAAAGTAGCCTCCAGCAATGCCTAGTCTGGAGTTCAAGCCCCAGTTCATTCTCTCTCTCTCTCTCTCTCTCTCTCTCTCTCACACACACACACACACACACACACACGAAATGCAAGCCAGGCACCTGTGGTGCAAGCTTGTAATCGTAGCTATTAGAAGGCTGAGATCTGAGGATCTCAGTTCAAAGCAAGCCAAGGCAGGAAAATCCATGAGAATTAATCTCCAATAAACTACTCAGAAAAGGCCAGAAGTGGCACTGTGGCTCAAGTGGTCAGAGTGCCAGTCTTGAGCATAAAGAGGCTCAGAATCAGTGCCCAGGCCCTGAGTTGAGTTCAAGCCCTAGGACTGTCTAAATAAATAAATTAATATGTAACTTGAGGGTAGAGGTGTGAGAAAAAACTAGAGAAGAAGAGAAGGAGGAGGAGGAGATGGGGAAGAGTAGGAGGAGGAGGAGTAGAAGGAAGAAGAGGAGGAGGAGGAGCCACTGAGTATTCCAGTCAGAGTAGAAAAAGACTTCGAAAAGAAAGCATAGTTTGTTAGACTTTTTTTTTAATTCTAATTATCAATGAGCATGTTCTTTATAACACTTCTACTAATGCCTGACAGGTACACTCTATTACCATACAAAGTATGCCTGAAAAACATTTCTAGTAGATCTCCTAATAGATCTTTCTAATAGATCTATCATAATAAAAGTATTGATGAATGCTACCCCCCCTCCCACATACAAAGAAAAAGAAAAAAAGAAAACATGGTTGCCTGACCATCTTGATACTGCTATAAAGACAAGAGGTAAAAATCAAGGGAGAAGGACAAAGGACAAGGGCAAAGGAAGATGGAAGTTCTCCTGGATTGGTGGGACATCAAACTGGACACAAATAGTATGTCAAGCCAGAAGAACAGACAAGTGACAGTTACATCGCAATGTCACAAAGCAGGTAGTGTGGAAGAAGCAACAGCCTTCAGCTTCAGGCTGAAGAGGCAAGTGTTTACCTCCAGTGGCACGTGAGACTATTCCCTTATCTTCCTTACTGAGTGCTAATTGACATCATACATTTTAAAGGGGGAAAAAATCAAGAAAAAATTCCATTTATATAGTGACGATGGAAATTGTGGAAACGCAGGCTAGGGGCAAGTCACCCCGTCTTTCTCCTTGCCTAGCTGTCTGTCAGATGAATAAAGTGAAAGGGCAAAAGTGGAGGAAACAGTAAGGCTATAAAGAGAATGGACTTCCAGGCAGAATTCACAGGCTTTAGTGACTAAATATAAGAACTCCATAAATAGTCATTTAAGTCACCTTTATATTTCCCTTGTCTGCTACCACCTGTACACAACCCTCTACTTGCACTAGTACACATTTAAACAAAAACAATTCCATAATTTTCTTTACAGTTCATTCTTTATATTCTGTGGGCAGTTTCCAGAATAAGCTGACTGAGGACAGAGTTATGTCTGATATCTGTCTGCATTTTGTATTTTGTTCCTCTAGTAACTAATCTTTAATCCTTCATCTTAGTAACTATACTTCATAAAAATACTATTTTTTTTCCTGCATGGGAATCTCCATGGCAACTTCTTCCAGTCTCAGACTTTATTTGCTTTCTATGTGGTGACAATTCTATTTTCTTCCTACACATTGATTCCAGAGGTATGATGCAGTTGTACAGCTCGACCAGCAGTGGTATGAGCACTATCTCTCCTCTACCACTGCCTATTCGCTCTCTAACACCCACTGTACACCTTTGGTCATACACAAGGCCAACTCATTCCTCCACGGTTCCTGCGCACTTTCTTGGTCTCCAGTCTCAACAACACACACTTCACAGTACTCACACACACATGCTTTCCGTTCCTTGAGCATGCCATGTTCTCCTGAGCCACCACAGAGTTTTTCCCTTTTGAAAACATTTCCCTCAATCCCAGCTATTTTTCTAGGCCAAGTCTTATTTATCTTTCCTATCCCAGCTAGAACATAACTCAGTGTAAGGTATCTTACTTAGTCCTACTGAATATTCCTTTTAAATTTTGTAGTTATTTTCCTAATATTTTTTTATCTATCTTCTTCATTATTCTACTATCTTCCATGAGGGCAGGGATGCATTTTGTGATGCTACTACAATGTGAGGACACAGAAATGCTTGAGTGCATACCAAGAAAGAATGAAGGAACATAGATAATAGGTAGATAGATTAGAAACTCAGACATATTCACATATTTCACATACATGCATAGCCAATTAAAATCCAAAAGTAATATTAAGATTTTTGAATACCTGAGTTTCAGATATATACGTTTATATATATATATATATATTATATATATATATATATATATACACACTTACACTATTGATAAGCTAGCAACATGACTTATTCTGGCAACCAATAGCCATTTGAAAACCATCACCAGGTTTTCCATTCATAATGTCATTTTTCATTTTGCTTAGCCCAAGTTATCTATTAAAACTCAGTAAAACTGAGTGAAGTAAGCCAGGCTTTCTAGAATATTAAATTAATAAATCTGAATGTCTAACATAAAAAAGATAAAGGGTTTATATTTTCTCTTATATGTGGATGTTAGATCTAAAAATATAAACACATATGTAAACACATACAGAGCTATATTCATACATACACAAACTGGCTAAAGTATGGTATACATAAGAGTGAGATTCCATGAGGTAAGCCCTTTGAACAATTAACAGGAAGCTAAAACATGTTTGGACTGTGTGAATGAAGTTTAATGGGAGGAGGTGGATGAATGAAGAGGGGAATGGTGGATGAATACAGCCATAATAATTGACATTCATACATGAAAATAGAATTAGTAACAAGGAGATGTGTGGGAATGGGATAAATGGGTAAAAGAAAATGATGTAACCAGGTGAGTCTGATATAAATAGTCCTAGTAATTTGAAACACTCTTGTACAAGAATTTGAAGACAATCAAAAAAAGAAAAGTCCTCAATATGTTGACATTTTCAACCAATTAAGTGTGATAGGGAAAGCTCAAAGATAAATACAACACCTATCCAGGCTGGTTGCTCAGTAGGCTGCAGCCTGAAATACCAAACAATAATGCCTAATCTGTGTACCACTACCTCATATGCTATTGTTACAAAATAAGACCCAAACGGGTAAACTGTAAACTAAAATTTGTATAGTCCAATTTAAAAGATGAAGAATTAAATTAATAAATAAGGAAAAAATATATCAAGTTACTTAAGCAACAATACTTTAATATTTTACCTAAAATAAGTACCTAAAGTACCAGTTAACTTTTTTTTTTGGAAGGTGTTGATGTTTTTTGCCTACGACTATTTCAGTATAAATCTAGTCTGGAAAAGTGCATTGGTTTTTAGAATATTAAATTAATAAATCTGAATGTTTAACATAAAAAAATAAGAAATGGAGAAAATAGTAATACAGCCTGCCTCATTTACCAACAATTCTGCCCAAGGGATGCAAATATTCCCAAGCTATTCCCAATATTAGTAGTACCTATGTAACTATCATCACGGGATAAAAAAGAATTAGTAAATTTGCAAACAGTAAGAGTGATACTTCTTATAAAAATTATGAAAATTGGTTAGTCCAGAAACACAATTCTCCCTCATAGTGATTTTGTTGGAGTTATAAATGCTTTTAGTTTCCAAAAGTGCACTAATATGGAACATAAATGAAAAGAAAATAAATGCAAAAAGGCAATCTGGGCTTTGATTTACTATTCTCTTATTTCCCAGGGGTCTGAACAGGAAGCAAAAATAACCACAAATGACTAAAATACCAGTAGGTCTTGAAATATCAACATTTAAGCTAAACCAAGCTAACTTTTTAATCAAAGCCTATACTATTTTGATTTCCTTAATTCAAACTCCCTCTCTGCAAATATGCTTTTGAATTAAGCAGTCATAACAAACCATAACACAAACACGGATTGCCAGCTTATTTGTAATACACACTTAGATCTAAAACTCTGCATGGTTCGCTCGTGTTTTCCTGCACCAGAGCTGAGTAGAGGCTTTACTGAGCTTAGCTTGTTTCACCATGGAAAGAAAAGCCAATTTATGTGACCTTTAGTACCATAGGAACTAAGAATCTAACAAGATTATTTTGTAATTCAAAAATAAAAATCCAAAACCAAGCACCAGAAGTTTACATTTGTAATCCCAGAAACTCAGGAAGCTGAGATCTGATAATCACCACTCAAAGCCAGCCCCAGCAGGAAAATCCATTTGACTCTGATCTCCAATTAACCACCAAAAAGTCATAAGTGATGGAGTGCCCGTCTTGAGCGAAAAGTATGAGGGTGAGGGCTAGGGTGTGAGGCATTGAGTTCAAGCTCCAGCACAAAATTAAAATAGTACAATAAAACATGAAAGAAATTTAGTTGGTTTTTGTGCCCTGCTAGCAAGAAGAATATTAAACCAGTGGAAAGTAATCTAATAGAGTTATATTTTTAAGACAGCAACATACGTTAAAGAATTCAGGGAAAGTGGGGTTAACAGATCTACAACTCCTTTCAGGAAACCTCCCTTCTTCTCCTCTTTGATCAGGAAGTTGGATTCTCAGCTCCTCTCTACTTTTTCAGTCCTTCACAATGGCAATAAGATTTCAACAAAAGCATTTTGTTTTTCTTCCAGAAAAATTGTTTCATGCATTCTGAGGAAGTCTTTGCCACAGAAACAAGTCAAGGAGTCCATTAGAGCCATCTGACACAGGACAGGATCAGAATGATATTTTAGAAGCATAACCATTTTTTTCTCAATGGTTAAAGAATTCTTTCAAATACAGTCTTCTAAGACTAATGCATAAAATGAATTCAACATTTTGGAAAACAGGAGGAAAAATAAGGTCCATATACTCACTTCCCCCTGCTAGCCTAGGAACCAGCGAATTTGGTTGGAAAGACCACTGCTCTTAGAAACATTACCTCTGTGTTTATTTTTCTAAATTCTATTCAGGAAAACCACATTATTGCTCATTCAAAGAGCAATGCATTCTTATTTGATGAGAATGGGGATTGTGACAGCCTGAAAATTATGAGTGGGAAATAATAAATTTATATTTTGTAGTTTGTGATTTAGAAAAAACTAGTATAGGTTAAAACATTACTTCTTTAGTGTTCTTTAATGTTGCCTCAAGCCAAGCTGATTAGCAGCTACATTTATATTGTTTTCACACTGTGGTCCACCTTTCCTTGAAAATTAAAAAAATAAAATAAAACAAACACACATACAAACTTACTATCATTTGTCAAAGAGCACTTAGATATGAGTTTTAATATATGTGAACTTTCCTGACCCAAGCACTCTAATAAAAATGTGGCTTCCCTATACTGGCTCTGAATTTGTCTTTCCAAACAGGTAAGAAAAAAGTATACATTTTTTGAAGAGTGGTTTTATTATTGAAATATAATGTCAGTATTCATAATGAACTTACACGTGCCAAGACGCTGTTCTGAATGCTAAACAAAGCAAATGTTCACTCATGTTCATCTTTACCACATTCTGGGGTTCTGTTATATGGTAGCCTGTTTGAGAGACATGATGGCAGTTCTCATTTTCAGTTGAGGAAAAGTGCAAGGCACAGAGGAACTTGGTCAAGGTCATAGGTATCAGCAATAAAGGAAGAATAAAACACACACCATTCAAGTCCCCAGAATAGTCACCCTACAAAAATCCCTATTCAATGTTTTATTATTATTATTATTATTTAGTGGTTTGTTTATTTTTTGGGCAAGGTGATGTACAGAAGGGTTATAGTTACCTAAGTAAGGTAGTGTGGACATTTCTTGTCGAACTTGTTACCTTCTCCCTCATTATTCTTCCTCTTTCCCTCCCATCCCCCCAACCCCTCAAGTAGTACAGATAATTTCCAATATAGTATCTTCTGAGTATCGCTGTTGCATTGGTTCCCTGCTTTGTGCTTTGTCTCACCATTTTTGTTGCCCTTCCCTAATTCAGATAAACATAAATAGAGTACTAAAATCAAATATAGTGACAGCAGGAGATAAACCATAGGAGGGGAAAACACAAAAGAAAAAGAAATCACATAGTGCAGTAAAAACAACAACAAAGAAAAACTTCATATCCATAATTAATATTCTCTTTTTAAAGATGGACATTTATTTTATTTTTTGCTTTTAGTTGACTTTTTATTTTTTTTAATTTAATTTTATTTTTTTGTGAACATACTGTACAGAGGGGTTACAATTACATGGGCAGGATAATGCGTACATTTCTTATCAAGCATTGCAGCCTCCTCCTTTGTTT